>NW_015547737.1:583516-604268 GCF_001515605.1 Sinocyclocheilus anshuiensis
GAAAGAGAGAGAGAAAATTCAATTACAATTCATATTAGTATTTATAGTAATAATTAGTTTTTATTATTTATAATATATATAAATATTACATTAATATATTAAAAAATATTTGAAAACAGAAATCACACAAATGTTTCAAATACATTACAAATATATATAAAATTAAAAACATGAATATTAAATTACAATTTATATTAATAATAAATTTAATAATTTAATAATATTAAAATAAAACATAATATTACATTTACAATTTGTTTTATACAACTACTATATTAATACACATTAATAAATCAAATAAATAAAATATTTGTAAAATCGCTAAAATAAATCTCTTTTTTTTTTTCAGTCATTTGACACTATTCAATACACTACTAAACATATTAAATGGGTGTTTTTTTCAATCAGAGGAACCAATTTAGACCAAACGTCCAAATACATTTTTTTTTTAAATGCAGTAAAAAAATCAATTTTCTACACAGTTTTTTTTACTCTATTAGGAAATAATTGTCAGTAACTAACTGGATGATTTTTTTTCTGTACATTCCTGCCATATAGACATCACCTTGACATAGTCACCACTGATAAACTTCTAAATGTAATGTAGAAACTTTAATTTTCTGTTAAGTTGCTTTGCAACGATTTGTATCGTGAAAAGCACTATACAAATAAACGTGAATTGAATTGAATTAATTACTTTGTATAATATTTTCTAATGCACTGTTTAATAATTGCATTTTATAATTACATCTGGATCGATTTTTAAAGAAAAGATTAAGAATCATATTAGTCATTTAGTGGTGTCAGGCGAGTTGACCTGAATACCGAACTTTAACTGCTCTGCTCATGAAGCTCTGGGTTCGTTTTGAATGTGCTCCAGTAAACCTCAGGGCCTCACGTGTCATCCGAGCTGCTGATGGCATTGTGGTATTTGTTCTACAGAGCTGACGAGACTCGATGAGGAACACAGATGAGTCTTTGTCTCCAGAAAGCTGAGAAGATTCTGCATGTGTGCTTGCTATATTTAAGACAAGCTGCAACATATATCAGTCTGTTTAAATTCTCTGCACCTACATCCCGTTGGGAACATCGCTCAACGGCAGGAAAAACACACCATGACACTGCACTCCTGAAATACGAACACCTCAGAAACAGCTGAACTTCCCTCAAACAGCCACAGAAGCCAACAGACCATCACAAAGATCGGTTCAGCTGGACAAACGTAGCTCAGGTTTTGGGTTTTGCCTCTGCAGGACCTGCCTATAATATTTTTTGAGGATAAAGATCTGGGCTGGTATCCAAAAGGTGGAACATTTAAATTCTGCAAAAACTGATCTCAGGTTACTTACCTCAGGAACCTACAATAAGTGTCCCTTTAGATTAAAACGTCAACAAAATGACTACACAGCATATCGGTATATCGGTTAACCATATCGGTTATTGGCCAATATTAGAAATGTTTTAATTAGATATTTAATTGTTAATGCTCATTTTAAAACACTTTATATTTTAAAACATTTATAATTTAACCCTGTAAAATGTAATCTTATAATGTATATTCTAATTTTTTAATTTTACACTGTAAAATGTAAATGCATATCTCAAAATTAATATAAATTGTTCATACCATACATTACAATGTTTTAATGTTAAACTTACTTCTAGAATGTAAAATTACTCAAATGAGTTTTGTGTTTTATGCTTATTGTTTAATAATATAATTTAATAGTAGAATTTTTTTGACTACAATTGTTTTCATTACAACTAATCCTAAATTTTAAAAACAATAAAAAAAAATGTATGATAGATTTAATATATATATAACAAATAAAAGATTTCTGGCAGATACTAATAAGCCGATAATTATTTTCAAGTTATGGCCGATAACCGATAAATAGCCAATAATTACAATTCCAAAATATTTTATCTAAAATAAAATAAATGAACTGAAAATCAAACTCCATTATTTTAATTGCCACAAGTTTAGGCCTCAAAATTATAATATACAGTATAATTGTTAAAAATGGATATTCATTTTGAGATCTGCTAAATATTACATTCACCAGTGTTATTAAATTTAAAAAAAAGTAAGATTAACTTTCAGTAGGTGTTAGATGAAGGAAAAGGTAATCTAAATGTAAAAATAGAGCAAATAACCACGAGCAACAATTAAATATCCAATATCACCCGAAACTGATAAACTAAAAACAAAAACTCTAGTACTGACCGATAACTAATATGATACCAATATGTTGTGCACGACTAGGCTACTTTATGGTTCAGGTCAACTTCAACAAACAAGCACCCACACTGGTCCAGTATTAACACTCTTTTTGAGGAAAATCAAACATTGCCACACCAAGAGCAACACAAGCATCACCTTACGAAAATCTCACCTCTGTCAACAGCAGGAGTTCAAGAAGGTTGCCGTTAGAAGCTGGAGGATTGTTTTGGTAAGTGGGCCGCGTGTAGACAAACACAGGCCTGGCTGACCCGTTCCCAACAGAAGCCAACCTCATGCCCTCCTTGACCCGGTTCCGTACGAACTGGCGTCCGGCCGGTTGGTCCTTCAGCACATTTGCCATGTATATGGAAGGATACAGAGCTGTACTCTCCATCCACAGCCACTTTAGTTGGTCGTTCCTGGTCACCTCCACATCTGGACAGCGTCCCGTGTAGTTCTTACTTTGGTAATTGTGATTGTAACAATCTGGAAAGAGGTAGAAACCCCAAAGTTGCTGGGGCCGTAAGCTCTTGGCTGATCGAAGCGTCTCCAACATGAACTTACGTGCAGAAAGCTCGAAATCTTGCTGGGCCACTTTGGCCACCTGATCTTGAGGCCAAGTTGGGTTTTTCTCCGCGACTAACCGTCGCGAACGATCGCGGTAAATGTCTTTAGGGCCCCAATTACGTATCCAGAGGGGCCGCCACTCCTCCCAGTCGATCACAGCGAGGCCTTTCACTGTCGGGTCCTTGATGTACTTCTTGAGCCCTTCCGGCATCCGTTCTAGGTGTTGTGTGAGACTGGCGATTTGCGGTAGGCCGCCGTTGACTGGAGTGCTGTCTGACTCAAAATACGGGTACATACCTAAACGGTCTTGATAAAAAATGGTGAGATTTTGCTTGGTGAAGCCCTCGTTCGGTGACGCCACAATTTGGAATTGATCTAACTGGAAGGTGACGTCATGTCGAGGTCTACAGTCTTCTGTAGGGGCGTTCCAGGCCAAAAGCAAAGGCTTGCCGGAATACAGCGGCCATCTAGCGTTTTTTAACTGCTGTGCTTTTAAACAGGTCCAAAAGAGCATCGAAAACAAGAGCCGCAGCCAGGAGACCCATTGAGGTTGGGTCGCCCCAAATAGACGTGTGATGTTTCTCATTTCAGACCTAAGAATACAGAAAACCACTACAATTAATACAATTTCAAACTCACTCTGAATGTTCTAAAGCAAGTTAAAACCTTGTTACATTATACATAAATGAGAGCACTTACAGGTATGAATTTTGCACAACTTTATCATAAGAAAAAACAGATAACGCATGGGAATCGAACCTATGACCTTGGCCTTGTTAGAAACATGCTCTACCAGCTGAGCTAGAAGTTTAAAAGTAAAAAAGTGTGGAAGGAACTTTCAAAAGGAAGGAAGGAAGAAAATATGACTTTCTATTAATACAAACAACCAGTTGCATAATCACATCCTCTACAAGCATTAAAATGGTCATGATGATTAATTCATTGTTACATTATCAATATACTTACACAAATAAATTTGAACATTTACATTCCGGCATCTACCAAACTTTTGTCAAATTTGCTTCTAAAATATATTTTTACAGTACAAGTGATCGCTGGGAATCGAACCCATGACCTTGGTATTCGAAATAGAACAAAAGAAAACAAACAATAAGCACTCATACTTTGAGCATTCCACAGAACGTTTAAACTTTGTTTCAAACATGCGATTCGGATCATCGTTCAGTGGTGTATGTTACAAAGCCGCTTCCGCTTTACATTCTAGGAACAGTTACACAAACTAATCGCAATCTGTTTAAGGAAACACTGACCTGTATAGATCGGACTGAACCCGTTCAGCACACCGGTCCGATCACTCATAAACTACCACGTAGCGTCCACCCATCCATCCAGCGGATGCCGACACCCCATAACTACAAAGTCCCAAACGCTATTTCAAAACAAAACAGGCTATTATCAGTTTCGACGTCTTTGAAACGCCCCATTCGCGTTTTGCGAGTAGTGCTCGTGCCCAGCTGGCTCATCTGGATCAATGATTGAATGTGTGCTGATTTCGGCCCTCAGATTGATAAATGTAGTTGTGGATATAAAGGGGTGCGAGTTCGTATAAATGACGCAGTTCGTTATTCTGTAACGTTAAAATTTGAGACCACTCGATGTTATACGATGTATCATTCTGGATTAAGTCTATATAAAGTGCCAAAGTCGTTACTTTGGGTGCAAACGCAGAAGAGTTCCCTTAATGTGCCCCCTGTCCCCCCTACATGGCGAGTTGGTTTAGTCCGGATTTCTCCGCTGGGGATGAAGAAGCGTTTCTACTGAACAGAGCCGAGAGAGACCTGCAGGAGTTTAGAGCCTTATACACATATCACTCTGAAATAATATGGAGAATGATATTTACTATTTTCTGCCTATTCCTTCCTTTGCTATATTTATTATTTTCCACATTATGAGGGTAAAACTGCAGCATGCCTGAAAACTCTGGCTAGCAAAAAGTGCTGAGGTACCCTAAATATTACTGTTGGTTTTGAACGCGGTACCATTATAGTAGCCTACCACGTTTTTTATTTATTTTTTGACATATATCACGTTAATACCATGTTTTTGAACACAAATCATGGTAATACGATATACTTTTGTGAATTACATTAGGCTGCCATAAACTCTTACTTGATTTTATTAGACTACTCTGGAATAGCTTAAAGGGGTCATATAATGCGATTTCAATTTTTCCTTTCTCTTTGGAGTGTTACAAGCTGCCGTTCTCAAGTCCGCCTGCCGTTCCTCACTCAAGCCCACTGTGTGTGATGTTGTGTGACGCATTTTATGGAGGACTGTTTCCTGAACCTGCAGAGTAGCCTAGCATACAATGCGTCTGTGCTCAAAGGCTGTTCTATAATGTGGGGCAGTTCCAACTTTGCAAGGACAGCCTGGCGCTTCTGACTCACAGCCTGTAAGTACACTTAGGACCAGCACATGAGCAACTTAAACAAGCTCATGACCAGCTAAGGACCAGCTTAAACCAGCTCAAACCAGCAGCCATGCTTCAAAACATACCTAACCAGCATATGCTGGGTTTTTCAACAGGGTGAGTAAGTCAGCATTGAAAATAACTCCAAACTTTTTAGAGCTTAGATTTAAAATATTAACTTTTAAAACAGTACATTAAAACTCTAAAATAAGCCAATAATGATGTTACGCAACATTGCCGGTAGTGTTGGCGGAATTGGCATTAACCTTTGAGAGACAGGAAGTCAGCTGACTGCAGGGAAGAGCACTTTCCTGTGGCTTTGGGGACCATCCTGTGTGCTGACTCACCTGACACTGATGACGTATTTGTGAATGAATCCACGAAACACATGGATGCGACAATCTTGGCACCTCATAATTTCTCACCATCCTCTGCCCGCAAACACATTTCACCATGAGTAACCGATTAACACACTTGCTCTTTACGGATGCAAATGTTTGCTAATGTTCACTAATGTTCAGAGAACAAAAGCTCATTCAGCCCCAGAATCCCTATAGGACGCCTACAGAACATAAAGGCCTCCCGGAAAGACCTTGTTTCCATGTGTTACAGTGAAGATGGGTGTAATGACAAGTTGCGGTCAGTGCTATAGGAGTTCTGAGGTCTACATTAGTGGAAAAGTGGAAGGGGGCGGATAGAAGGAAAACCACCCACAGCTGCAGGCCAAAGGGGTCACCTTTGATGTCATCTTTAAAGGGCAGATGTCACGAAAACATCACAACTGAAATCAATACAGTTTCGATACTTCATCTAGAACTGAAAATATGCATTGGCAAGTAGTTCGAGTGCATTTGCCCCTCAAATGACGAATACGTTGTGTATGTTTGCTTCTGTCCGCAGCAGGAGGCAGACATTCCGGACGAGTCCTCGCTCCGGGTGGAATACCTCAATCCTAAAACACATCTTGTACTAATAAAAGACTGTAAGAGCCAACACAGACCCTTACAGCCTCTTATAAACAGAGGACAGATCGTACAGCTGCGAGCGATTTTCACCACTAATGTCTAACTACGTGAGGTAAAAGCATGATAAAACTCTGCATCTGACTTTGACAGGTGTTTGTTCCTTAATTTTCAAATTCTTTCTCTCACATCTTCGGAAATGTCATGGCCACTGTTTTTATTGTTAATTAAAACTAAAATTAGAAAATGCAAAAAAAAAAAAAAGTAAATTAATTAAAAGTGATAGCTTTAATGTCATTGATGTTAAACTTTGTGCAAAATGTTGGAACGATACCCAAGCACATTTGGGATTTCACATATGGCGAAGGGAAATATTGTCAATGAAAGTGACTTAAATAAAAAAAAATTCTCTCTCATGCAAAACTATCATATGACCTCAAAAGACTTGTAATATAAAGCACAAGCCATATGGACTACTTTTATAGTATTTTCATAATACTTTTTTTGTACTTTGTGGACCTCGAAAACTCCAGTCCCAATTCACTTTCATAGTAAGGAAAAGAGCAGCCTGGACAATCTACTGAATGTCTTCTATGAAAAAAGACAATCATATGTGCTTGAAACGACACGATGGTGAGTAAATGATGACAGAATTTTTATTTTTATTTTTAATATATTTGTACATTGTACACATACAATGTTTTTTTGTAACTATGGTAAATTGCATTCGTTATATCTTTAAATGTAGTTTAACACGCAACGTACATTAATATTTATTTACATACATATATTTAAGATATTTTTCTTCAGAAAACCTTTCAAATTAACACTGTCTTTCTTCAACTTCAAATACTTCAAATAAAAGCTCCTACTCACTGTGCTGAAAGGTTGTCTCTCTCCTAGCAGGCAGACGTCCTCAGTAGTTTCTATATGTAGATGTACACCTGCTTCAGCTCGCCTGTCACTGAATGCACAGCTGCTTTAAGAGAGACTCACAGTTTTGATCTGAGAGAGACCACATCCCTGTACCTCCTACACATTCCTGCCCGTCTCACCCACCCGTCACCAGCCCCGGGAGCCTGGCCAGACTTATGATCTTACCGTGATCTTACCGTGATTGAGGATTGGATTTGAGTGGTTTAGTTTGATCTCAGACCCCATGCAGATCCCAGTTCTGGTTGCCAAGGTGATATAGAAGACTCCCACCTCTGAGCAGAACTTAAGGTATAATAGACTAATAAATCACTGCGAAAGTGATGAAACTGTAGATGGTGGCAGAGATAGAGGCGAGAATGCTAATTAAAAGGTTTTATAGCAAAATAAATTAATAGTACTTAAAAAAAATATAGTAGAATATGGCACTAGTAACACTTAAGGTCATGAATTTCGTTCCCAGGGGATATAAATACTGATACAATATGTGCCTTCAATGCACTTTAGGTGGATAAAAGTGTCTGATAAATGTTTAAAAAAAGCTGATTTATTTTTTAGTGGGGAGTCCCTCGTGGAGATCATATGACTGAATTAATAAAGCAAAAACTTCATGCATCCACACCAGTAGGTGTCAGTATATTATGAGTCCAAAACCACTATTGTATCATTTGCTTAAGAACACAGACCCTTACAGCCTCTTATAAAGAAAGGATAGATACAACTGTGAATGATTTTCACTGCTATTGTGTAATTACGTGAGTTAAAAATTAAAAAAATAAATAAAATATACAACTTATTTCAGTTAGTTGCAAAGGCAACATTTCTCGCTAAAATGACTAAACTGAAATAAAAATGAATAAAAACTAAATGTAAACATTTATTATCATTTAAACATTAAAAAAAAAATATTAAAAAACTAAAACAACTAAATTTTGGAAACTTTAAGGAAGTAAAAGGGAAACAAAAATAAAAACTTATTCAAAATATTAATAAATACTTAGATATTATAGTAATGATACTAAAATAATGGCTAAAAGTGTCTGATAAATGTAAAAAAAAAAGCTGTTTTATTTTACATGAAGTGGGTCATAATTTATATGACAATCATATGAATTATTAAAGCAAAAACTTCATGCATCCATACCAGTAGGTGCTAGTATAGACCAATTTGGAGTAGACGTCACAGTTACGTCACTTGCAGCTGCGCGCGCATTGTGGTGGCAGAAAAACACTGGGAACAAGTGGAGGGAAACAGGTAAAATCCATGGAATAAGAGAAAAAATGTATCGTTGTGCCTTTGGATGTCAGAATCAGAATGCAAATCATTTTTACAGAATACTGTCGTCAAAGACGCCATTTGAAGCTAAACGCAGACGTTTAAACGGACAAACTATGGATGAAACCTGCTATGATTACCCTATTTTTAAAGCATAAATTTGATTTAAACAATAGGTCTATATAATATTCATATAGGGGACATATTGTATTTCTCCAAATATGATGAAGAAACAAACTCATCAACATATTGAATGACCTGAAAGTGGGTACATTTTTTTTTTGGCAAATTTTAATTGCTGGGTGAACTATTCCTTTAAAGTCACACACATTTTCACTGACCTGTTTCCTGTGTCAGTGAATGGAATGAGTATGAATATTTCCCCTTGATCAGCCTGTTCCTCTCCCAGGGCCCATGACTCTGTTGGTCAGGACAGTCACTGTTCGGAAGGGAAGGAAGGTCACTGCCACCAGCAGGACACGGACGCTTGGCACAGCAAAAATCAGGCTGCCATGCGTCAATGCCGGGAGAACGTTCACGGTACCCAAGGACACATCATTGAAAAGGGCTGCGTGAATTTTTCTAAACAATCCCATTATGGGAAAAAAATTAAAAAGGCACTTGGGGGATGTTTATTTTCTATGTTACAAACTTACCATAAAGCAAAATGTATAGGCTTAAGGAACATTTACAGCACAACTGAGAGTTTGGAACATTCCTGTTCGCATGGCTAAATATTTGAAATATATGAACGCTGTTGCCTAATGAGCCTTAGGTTTCAATTACTGAGAATCATCTGAAAGTAATTAAGTAGAGGACCAGCTCACATCGATGGATCAGCCCTGAACACACTCTCAACGGCTATGTTCGGAATGAAATACATGAGTATTGCATACTGCATACTATTAAAAATAATACCTGAATCAGTGTACAGCAGGGTTATTATAGTTAACAAAAAGCATTAAAAAACATTTTTGTTAATTGAAATTAAATAAACGTTAATTAAACAAAACATTTTGAAATATATATTTTATTTCAGCTAGTTAACAAGGCAACATTTCTCATTTTCACCCTACTTGATGTACTAAAATAAGTAAAACTGAGATAAAAATTAATATAAACTATATAGACATTTTTTTAAAACGACAAAAACAAAATTACTAAAACTTAAAAAAAAAATTTACATGGAAAATATGAAAATAAAAACTAATTGAAACTATTAATAAAACTATAATAGCATTTCAGTGATCCTAAAGTAACACTGGTGTGCAATATGTAATGGTAAACACTTCAAACATTGCATTTTTAAAGGAATATAATATTAGCATATAATATAATGTATACTGCCTGTTTTTCTAAATAATATATAGTATGCATTGATAAAAACTTCAAATAGTAGTACGCAACAACTTTTTGCAAGTGTAATTCAGCATGAGATGTCTAGTAATCTGAATGAAATACTAGCATACCGCACATTCAACACAGTCTCATCACAATTCGTAATTGTTTTATGCTGTTTACATGTTCATTTGTATGTTTTCGTATGACTCACTTATGCTCCATTGAGGGTTAATGCAGTGCAGCTTCATGCTTACTTTTTTTTTTTACAAATTGTACATTTTCCTATGAATCACATTGTACACATTTGTGCGAAATTCGTAAAATACTTACATTTTCTTGTCAGAACTGGTTGGCACACTGCACAGTATAGGCTATACTGTATGTAATAATGTTTTCACCTATTGGTAAAAGTGTAGTACTCAGCTTCATTTAACATTTCACCATGTTTCAATCCATTTCCCCCCAAAAAAAATCTGCACAAAAAAAGGCAAAATCTAAAATTCTGAAGATAAAAAAAAATCTAAATAACACTTCAAAATAGCATGAGTATTATTCAATTTCAAACATATTGTATAATACAAGTATTGTGCACTATAACATTGGTCTGGAATTTAATGCAAATCTAACCTGGAACCCATTGCTAGATACTTTCTGCTAATGCTAAACGCAGCTGCACAGCCGAGATGGATGGAAGCTTCCATGTAATTCCGAGTCAAATCTAACGTGGGAGTTTTGATTGCAGATTTGGGATATAAAATTGTTTCAAATGCACTGAAGTAGTTTGAGTAACTCATATGATAGAGATTACGAGTCTCCAGGCACAGCAACTAAAAGCCATCACAGCTCATTTTTGGCCTCTCCATGGAAATCACAGCTAATCTTCAGAAAAGCAAGCGGGAATAAGCGTCCCAATTGGGACTATGGGTGGGTGTGACTGTGAGACCGTGGTTACTTAAAGATGGAATCATGGATATGGAATGAAGATCCAGTAACTAGCCTGTTCTGAGTGATTGCTAGGTGGCTGTCCTGGCCAGAGTCAATAAATCCCACCCAAGTCTCTATGATGGGAATTGTTTGCTCATTTTATCCTCTGTAAGTTTCTTAATTAGACCAAGCCAAATGATTTGATAAATCATTAATGTTTGTAGCACAAATGCTGGTGGGACACTTACACCATGAAGTTTACTTAAGGCCCGTTTACACAATAACTAGTCTATAGACCTAAGAGAAACAAGTGTGCCGCCATCTTTATAACTTTGTCTTTGAACTTCCGATTTTGCGGTCTAGCATTGCTGTTGAAGAGTACCAATTAGCTTGTGATGTGGATTCACTTATTATAGAGTTAACTAATCATGTGCATTGTAATGCACAAAGCGATGTCATAACAAATGTCAGTAGACCTGGAAGATTTTAAAACGAGCGGTTCATTCATAAATTCGTACGATCATAATTACTCTGGAAATTCAAACGGAGGACAGAAGACAACGACCGCATCGCTGGAAAGGGGCGGAGCTACATAAGGTCTTCAGTAGTGTTGGGTCGTTCTTGAACGATTCGTTCGTTTTGAACGAAGGCAGGTTGAAGCGACCCCAATTAGTGATATTTAGCCCATGGAATGCGAATTTTACCAGGGGAACCCCGCCAAAAAAACGTGTATTTTACCCCCCCCCCCCATTTTAACGGGGGACCACCCTCGAAACGTGATTGGGCGGGCTTTTTGTGAAAACGTGGCAACCCTAAATTAGCATCCACATCAAGGCATGCTAACGTTCTGTTTACTATAAGCGTTCTTTAAAGTAGGATGGATTCTGATTTGCTGTCAGTGTTTTTATCATTCATCAGCTGGAAAAAAAAGTCGTTTTTAAAGTGATTCCAACAATGTTGTTCCTCTGTTGTTATCGTTATAGTTGTAATTTTCCTCATTCTCATTCAATAAGGATGATTATTAAAACTTAAGTTATTATCGCCTTGGTTTGAACGGGTCTTTACTTTCAAGGACTTTTTCATTAAAGGGGTCATATGATGCTGCTAAAAAGAACATTATTTTGTGTATTTGGTGTAATGAAATGTGTTTGACGAAGCAGATATCATCCTCTTTTGGAAGACCAAACAAAGTAGTTTCGCTTTTGCAACGAAGCACACAGCGTCTTCAGGATATGGCGGCAGCAACAATACTACAGTGAGAATAAAAGTTACGCCTTCTTTCTTTGTGTGAACATTTGGGCGGTGTTATGCAAATCTTCCCACAGAGTGACATAGACATGTGGGGGCGTGTTAGAAGAGCCGTTTTAGGTAGGTGTGGCTGACTCTGAACTTTTATAAAGAATATCTCTTTGGATTTGAGACTTTAGTCTTTGCAACTTTACAGATCTTCCTGCCCAACTCAATCCGAGCAGCCTTACCCATCTTCAAGAAACGACTAAAAACACATCTGTGCCACCTTTATTTGACCCTCTAACTATAGCACTTTCTATTCTAATTCTACTTTATATTTATCTTTTTTTTTATAAAAAAAAAAAACGAGCTTTTTAAAAATTCTATCTACTTGTTTTTCATTGTGTGTGTGTGTATATATGTGTGTATAATATATATATATATATATATACACCTTGCTACGTGTACTGTGTTAGGCTAACCGAGACTTGTCATTTGCACTTATATATTGTTTTTCTTTTGTTAGTTTTGACTGCTTTTATTGTCCTCATTTGTAAGTTGCTTTGGATAAAAGCGTCTGCTAAATGACTAAATGTAAATGTCTTTAGTGTTAACTTAGTGGCTTGATAAAATCTCTTTAAGCAATAATAATGAGTCTTGATTTAGCAAAACTATAAATTCGGCTACCCTCAGGACCAAATGATTTCCCTGAGTTTCTGCCAGTGCCATTGTTCAGTTCAGTGATTTGCATTGCTGGAAAACGGACTTTGTTACGATAAAAGTTCCCACCAGCAGAAGATATCATGCTCTTTTGTTTGTGGATGGAACATGAAGGAAAGGAAGCAAAGGTTGAGTTCAGTCCTGTGGAAAAAAACAATGGAGTTCGACTAGAGGACAGTGGGAAAAAAACTCCTGCAGGAGGAAAAGACGGGCGACTGGCGGAGAGATAAAATAGCTTTAAGTATTGTCACTTGTCCTGCTGGCTATGGAAAGCAATTAAACTGATCACTGAGAAATACAATAAATATAGGTTTCAGGGCCTTAAAACAACAACTCACCTTAGGTCTCATTAACTTTCTAGAGTGACAACTTAAAGGAACAGTTCACCCAAAAATAAAACATTGCTTGAAATGTACTCATTCTTAGACCATCAAAGATGTATAGGTCCAAATGATGTCACTTCCTATGCGTCACATTTTATGGAATATTCAATAGTAGGAATAAGTCATAAACATTTTTAGACAATGAATATAGTAATGATATCAACTCAATTAAATCCACTTGGGTAGAATTAGGTTCACCTACATTAATTCTCACTTAATATTCTGTTTTAATACTGAATGAATAGACAGTTTGATGTGCATTTATACATGGTATTTTCTTTAATGCCATCTGGTCATTTCAACTGTAATAAATAAAGACTGCCACAACAGTGAGAGGGGGCGGGGCTTCTCACAGTGACTGGCAGCACTGTGTCAGTCAGTGCCTCAACCGTTCAATCAAGGAGCGGCAGCAATTCCATCATCCAATCAGCATATAAACAAATCACAGCATAGTAAACAGCCATTCATTCTCTCTTACTGGCTGAAAAGAAAGCAGAATCAGTTCTATAGGAACTACATGCAAAATTCAGGCTGTAGTTTTACTCACTTTTGTACTAACCCTAATTGCGTTACCATACGAACATCGCGTCCTGATGATCTGCGAAGCTCTGCTTGTTACACAATGCCCGTCAATTAAAGCATTCAAATGCAACCTGATCTTTTCAAGGGCTTCTTCAAAATTCTAAACAGAACGTTCTAGAAGGTCCTCAAGAGTCCTTCATGATGTGCTCCTGATAAAAGTCAAACATCGCTAAATATTCTCTATTTCTATGCTCACATACAAACAAACATACACTCGTACAAACCACACTTAGTGTCTTGGCCGTACAGCCCATAATAGTCTTCATGTGGATGATTACGAGAAAACAAAAAGAGTCAGGACATCAGTCAGGCCACAGCCTCTTCTCAGTCACACAGCCGGAGCATCTTGCGGCTCGTTTGCCGGGATTCCACATACACGCATCAAGCCCTCCCAAACACAAGGGGGCGCTACACAGCAAGCGTGTACGGGATCCAACGGGTGGGAGTAAAATGAGGGGGGACAGATTCTTCGCATGAGGTCACCGACGGCATCAAACTTCACAGATGACTACCGGAAAATCGACATGGATACAAGGGTGATCCAACTTGATGATTCCCTATGGAAAAATTCACAATAAAATGCTTGTGATAATAATTTAACGATTAAATCATGCATCAAATGTTCGCAAAACACTATGATGCTGACTAACCTGAGGTATGAGATTCTTGTGGATTCGTTTTAGTTTGGCTTTCTTGCGGCCATTTTTTGTCACTACTGTTTCTTCGTAAAACTCGTGGGCAAGGTCACCGTCCTCATCGAAGTACAAAGAGCTTCAAAACATGGATACAAGTTAGAAAACATAAATAAGCAATGTTTAATACCTTTTCATGAGTCTAAAGGCCTGTTCACACCAACAACGATAACTACATTAGCATCCACACCAACACACAATAACGTTTTCTTTATTATAATTGCATGCTGTGGTTTTGTCATCTGCCGCTTTAAATGGTTGAGATCTTAAAAGCAGGATTGACTCTGATTGGCTGTCAAAGTTTTTAATGGTTCATTAGCTGGAAAAAAAAAACTTGTTCTGACAGTGATTCCAACAATGTTGTTCCTCTGTGCCGTTATGGTGTTGCATAGAAGTTAACAATTATTAAAACTTTAGAGTTGTAGTTATCGTTATTGCTCTTGGTCATTTTTTTTGCATTCCACTGCGCAGATTTTCAATAATTTTTCTATGCAAGCATGCTAAAGACGTTTACATGGAATGTTTATATAACGAAATGTATATAATTTCTTGCATAGTAAATTTTTTGCATATAAATGCATGTTTCATTACTAGGTCGCTTCATTTTTATTTTTAAAGAAAACATGTAATAAAAATTAAAGATTCGGAGACAAATAATTATTTTCCCATATAAATATTACCCAACGATGGCATTACAACACAGTGTATTCTACAGGAAAATTAATGTATATTTTTTTATTGTTTTGCATAAATGTTTGACAAACTTTTTTTTTTTCAAAAAGCAGATTAAATCATTCAAAATTGGTTGTGCATATCAGTTGTCAAACACTTAAACATAAATCAGTTGACCTCTAATAAAAAATCTGTATTTTCTTAATTACGTTTTAAAGATTTACAAATAAGAGGAGTAAACCTGAACACCCGGTCAAGGTTTATTTTGAAATAATGTATCAGTGTACTTAATTTTTTACTTAACACCAAAGGTTCAGTTTCCTCAATGACTCTCAACAGTTTGAAAACGTTACTTTCCAAATCTGCAGTGAAACTCAAGTATGTTTGTTGTTCAGATCATCTGTTTCTTGATGCCAGTGTAAGTGGCACAGTAGTCCAGTTATGCGGTCTGAAATGAAGTCACATGCCAGGAGCTGTGGTTATATTTACCTCCTCCTGGTAAACACGAAAGGCGTCGTGTTTCGGATGCTTCGCACCCGGGCCAGGCTCTGCTCTTGGCCGTCTTTCACAGGTTCATCTCCGCCCCCTGAACCTGAGAACGGCCAGTAGCCTTTACCTTTAGACCCGCTGCCGCCCATCATGGGCTGCAGAACATTCTCCTCCTGCTCGGGTCACACTCGGACGGCTGTACAGCTCTGGAAGAAACAATAAACTGTTATTGAACTCATAGTGTTAAATATTGACATATTTGATCTGATAATGTCAGTCATGATGAAATATGGCTACTCTTTATGACATGGGAAACCTGGGATCTCTGCTTTCCCACTCACACATATTATTAAAGGGAAATCTCTCAAGTTGCTTTAGGTTCTTATTAATTAGACACTGAATAATATTTTATGTAACAAACTGTCACCTCAGCATTAACATATAGCACATGTAGCATCTTAAAACGACAGATTGTGTTTGACAGCCAAATAATTTAGCAAAAACAAGACTGAAATTTTGTATATTACATTAATAAAAATTTGTATAAAAGTTGCTAATAAATAACTAAATAGTATAAATCGATGTAGCTTTCATGCTAATACTGCTAACATCATCATAATGTCCTACAGCGTTTGTGTCTGTAACATACGGTTATTCATATTTATAATGATGACACTTACTTGAATGAAGTCTCCTGGTGTTAAATGAAGCAGAGCAGCGGAAATAATGCGAATTAACGCCGGTTTGAACTGATTTATTGAGTGTGTAAAGTCACTCACAAGCGAACCGCTGCAGCTCAGACTGGGAAGCAAGACACACTCAGCCGCTCCTACTGAAACCGGAAATTACATGGTAGCGCTTCGGTGAGGACAATGGATAGAATAAAAGTCCAGGTATTTTATATAATAAAAGTATTTTTTTCCCCCAGTCAAATTTTATTTATTATTGTCATGTTATTTCATTTGGGTGTCGCTTGATCTTTCTTTTTTAAAAGCCATTATTTAATCAAAATTAAAGAGTTTGAGACGATCTATTTTTCCGTATGATAAGCACCCAACATTGGAATTACAACACTATGTATCCTACACAGAAATGTATACTGTCCACATAAATCATATACTGTGTGTGCACATACATTTTTTATTTAATTTTTCAAAAGTCAATAATAAGTCAAAAAATAATAAAAAATGGTTGGGCATATCAGTTATCAAACAATTTATCACAAATAATTTTTTCATCAAAAATGATTGCTTTCTTAATTACATGGTCGCACTGTGAAGTATTCAACAGCGGACATTTTTTTCAAATAGAAAATGTCTTGAAAACTAAACGATTTCCCTTTCCATTTATGCAACAAAAGTGCTACTTTCCATGCTTAAAGTTTTGTTATTATTATTAAATGTAATTAATTAAATTTATATATTTAATGGTTCTTGCACACAACAAAAACAGTCATTTTAAAGGGGAAAAATATTTTATTTAATTGACAACAAATATTCAATATATACATGGGTGCTTCAATATCTGACAAGTATTGCATCACTAAATAGTGTTATTTTAATACAGACATTAAAATAAACCCTTTTTTCCCTATTACAAGTTTAAATGGTACTGAAAATACTCTTTAATCTGCATTGACATATGCATTCACCACAAAGCAATAATCTGCGGCTCGCACAGAAACGACGTCACGCCACAACTGGATCTACAGCTACGACTGCAGCATTTCTTCCAGTGTAACGTCACACTCCTCTCACGCTTAAACACACGCTAATCCTCTCGCTCTCGCTCTCTCACTGCTCTTACAACCCTTCTCATGTCCACTGCAGGACAAAGGGTTCTTCCACACACTCTTTGGATTCAAACAGTAACAAGCTGTGTACGAGCATCCTCAGTATGTTTCCTTTCGTTTCTGAGGTATGAGAAGCAGCTTGTTTCAGCCCGGCGTGCCGAAGTTCTTCAGAGCCTCTTTCATCTTGTCTCTGGCCAGAGCGTAGCGCCGCACGATCTGCCGCACGTGATCCTCCTCCTCCCGCTGCAGGATGCGCAGGAAGTTCTGAAGTTCAGGAAAACTGAACGCATCCCACTGCCAGAAGAAACAACATATTGGTCATTCCTCAAATGTGCGTATATCCCTTTAAAAATGAGTTTGTGTATTTAAATTTGTATTATTTCTGGTGAACAGGTAAAGATGGTGAGTTCCTGTCAGAAGACTGTTTACTCACATTGACTTCCCCGGTTTCATTCTCTTTAAGGACTAAACTGAGGACCTTCTCGTTGGGTCCAGCACACAGACGCAGGAAAAGCGGACGCTCATCATCTGCTATCTTCCTTAAGTACACTAGAAAGAGAAAGGCAACATGATATTTATTATTTGTTTACAATGTATTTATTGTTTATTATAAGAATCGATGTAGATGTCAAAAGCTACGAATGGTCTGCACACCTTGGTTCTGTCGTTCGCTGCGTTCAAACAGTGAGAACTTGGCCGGATTGTCCACCACAGTGAATTTCTTCAGCAGGGCTTCGATGACCTCTCTGGCCCGTGTGCTGGAGCTGATGTGCAGGTGTTTGACCGTGTCTCTGGGCAGGTAGAATGAGGTGCGACGCTTCAGTGCTTTGTCTTCCCGACACACTCCATCCCGTCCCGAGGAGGAGGACGTGATCTGTGGAGGAGGGAGAGACACGGGCCGGGCCAGCTTAAACTGGACCTTTATGAAGCCAGTGTAAGATCCATCACGGTTCTGATGGGGAGGACCAGAAAACATTTTTACAGTTACTCTCTGAAATTTGATACTTACGGCAAATACCACAAATAAATATACATAATATAATTATACACATAATATTAGATTAATTTATATCATTGCACTTATGTATTATTATTATGTGTTAAAGTTATTATAATACAAAGACCAAATAAAAATATACATATATATACAGTATATATATATACACAAAATAATATAATGTATAATAATATATTATGTATTATTTCGTTTTATTATAATGCAAAAACCACTAAATAAATATTTTTATGAATTTATAAACAATATAATATGTAAATTATGTATTACTATTTTTTTTTAATAAATTATATATTTTATATAACAAACAGTATTCTATATCACATAATTACTTTATATTTAAATAAAATAAAACAATTTTATTTTGTAGAAAATATATGGATATATAAAGGATATAATTGATAATATCACATTTTTTATTAATTCTATTTTATACATTTTGTTATTATATAAATTAATAGATTATATATTTATATAACAATTTCTAGATTAATATATGCTTACATTATATGATATTTAAATAAACTTATTCATCTAATTTTATTTGTTAGAATATATAAATATCATTTTGATAATATATGACAGTTTTGAATTAAAGTGAAAGTGACGTGACATGTGGCCAAGTATGGTGTCCCATACTCGGAATTTGCCAGTCCTTAACAAACGGCAAAAAAACAGTATGATATATTTACATATTTAACACTGACAGGTTTCCTTACCAGAACCATGAAGAGGTTACTGTTGACCTGAGCGTTGTATTCTTTCACTTTCTGTTGTATTTCACTGACAGACAGCTCCTGCTTTCTCCAGTCCACTAGCTCATCCTGTAGGACAAGAGGACAGGACAGTGTGTGATACATCACATGACCACAAGAGGGAGGAAAAGAAACCTCGAGAGAGACTCCGATTGGCTGATGTATTCCTCAAGCTATATAACAAACAGAGAAGATGTGGGATAACTTGATCAGTTGTCCTAAACACTGATATTTATGGGTTTTCCTGAGATACAAACCAATAAGGATCAGATTTTGAAGAACTCTGACAAAAATGTCTGACTTTTATACAACTATATTGAACAACAATAGCTGGTTGTGCTTGTACAGCAGCACAATCGCACTCTGAGGCATAAAGTGGGTTTGAAATCGTCTTTCAGATCCAGCTGGATGCCTTTACCCACAACTCACAGAGAAAACAACCCTCCCTCATCCAGAAATAGCAGACAGGAAGTGGGAACGAACACACACACACACACACACACACACACACACATATTCATGTCGACTCTAAATGCTTCTGAACGTGTCTGAAGAATTCACAGATTTTCAGTCAGTCCATTAACTTCACAAGTACGAAACCTTCCTAAATTTGTGGGGGAAAAAATATGTTTCCTATCCTTGAGATCCCTAAAGATTTGCATATTGCAATACTATTAGGGCTGGGCGATATAGCTAAAACATTTATCAACGATATAATGTTTCATATCGTTCAGTATCGATAATTATTGACATTTTATCACTTTTTTTTAAAACAAAGAGCAATAGAAAAAAATCTGAAAAAAAAAAAACAATTTATTGAGACAAACAACAAATATTTTTTGTTTTAACAATCAAACACAAAATAAAAATTAAACAAATATCTAATTTCTAATGTTTTATATGCAGATTAAATAGGTCTTAAGGAAACTTTTGTATTGTCTCCTGAGGCCACAGGAGGGCGCAATGAGCAAAATAATGCAGCGCATTTCTCATAGCACGTGTGCGCTATATTGAACATTTTTTTCTATCGTTATCGAAGACGGTGTACCGTCGATAAATATCGATACCGTTTTATCACCCAGACCTAATTACTATTCATTAAGCCAGCAATTTTATTTTAAGTAACTTTATGATATATTAAGTATTTATTATATTAAATGCGATTACTAATTAACCAGTTATTATTAAATTATTTTTAAGTTTAATTCATATGGTGCTATTTACTTCTGTTGCACAATACATATTGCTCTTTTTTTAAACTGTATTGTGAAAAGTACCATATAAACTGAAATAATTAAATGTTAATTTAAGTAGCTATTAAATATGTATTAAAATAAATATATAATAAACACTTAATATATAATAAATAAACTACTGTTTTTAATCTAAAAATTAATGCCTATTTTAAAAATAATTATAATGTTTATAAATTATGAATGCAAAAGACAAACTCCACTAATGATGTACATTCAGTGATGTCACATAAATAAAAATAAACCTGGTCCACTTTTATCTTTGAATACAATGGCTTCATGAATAGTAATGAAGGTTTAATTAAGATTCAAGTCTTTAAACTGATTATGAGCTATAAAGAGACATGAACAGACTGCAGTGATGCTTTGATTGGTTAATCACCTTAAGAGCTACTCAGCATGGCATCATCTAAAGAGGACCTATACACACATACACATACACACACGTATACACACATACATACACACACACACACACACACACATATACACACACATGCATACACACACA
>NW_015547737.1:604457-618322 GCF_001515605.1 Sinocyclocheilus anshuiensis
CACACACACACACACACATATACACACATACATACACACACACACACACACACACACACACACACACACACACACGTCTAAAAAGTCTAAAATATGTTATAAAACTACAACTGATTATACTTTTTAATAATTATTTACATGATTGAAAATTATTGGGAGTTGATGTAAGCATCATTTAAAATAAACACGCACTCGCATTGTTGGCACACCGAACCGCAAGGTATCCGTTAGTTCAGTTTCTCCTGTTCAAACTGGACTAAGTCGCCAAAATAATGTACATTAATGACCATTAACCACTGTCTTACTTTTTCCTTGCGTTTTTTGGTCTTTCTGAACGACGTGCGCGCGGTGTAGTACTGCTCGAGCTCGAGCTCGAGCTCGGAGTAGCTCTGGCTGCAGTACCCGCTGCTCGCGCTGCTGCCCCACGTCATGTCGAACCACTCGCAGTCCGTCACTATCACACCGACAGCAGCCGGACTGGGACCGGGACCGTGGAGGAGGAGGATGTGGCTGTCTGACCGACCTCGTGCAACCAGGATGCAACCGTTAGACGTGATTCGAAACCCCACCCTTCCGCTGTGCTCCGCCCCCTCGCACACAGGCTCCTCCCCCCATTCAATCCTGACGCGACAATAGCATACAGATTGCTGTTTAAAACATATATAGATATTTTCTAACCAATAAAAATATAATTACATCTACATATAATTATATAATTGTTACAAAATATTGCATACAGTAATATGTAATATTTGTTATATATTAATATTATTAATATTATTTGTTATATATAATGTATTTTAAATAGTATGTTGATAACAGTCAATAATAGTATAAATACATTTCCAATAATAATAATAATAATTATTATTATATCCAATATTAGCAATTTGCTAATCTGCATAAATGATATAATTGTTCGCTACATATAAAAATATAACATTTATTTTAAATAGTATATTTATAACAGTAAATAATAGTATACATGTGTTTTAAATACACATACACTATCAAGCATATAAAATGTATATTAGTAATAATAATAATTATTATTAGAATTATTGTTATCTACAATATTACCAGACAGATCACATCCAAACATTTAGTATGACAAAGTGAAACAAACAATGTACCTGTATCACTACAGTGGGCAAATAAAAATATAATTACATCTACATATAATTATACATCAATTATAAAAATAATTACATATAGTAATATTTGTTATACAAAAATATAACATTTATTTTAAATATTATATTCATAATAGCAAATAATAGTATAAATGCATTTTAAATATAAATATTAATTATTATTATTATTATAATCATATCCAACATTACCAATTAACATACATTTGGTATGACAGAAAAGCTGTGCAACAAACAAACAATATAAATCACTACAGCTAAAAAATAAAAAAATATAATCTACATATAATTATATAATATTTGCATAAAACATATTTAATGTTTGTTATATATAAAAATACATAAAATAATACACTTATAATTGTAAATAACAGTAGAAATGTATTTTAAACTTATGCATATTAAATGTATATAATAATAATAAGAAGAATAAATTATTATTATTATTATTGTGATTACTATTATATACAATATTACCATTTGGTATGACAGAAAAGGTGGGCTGCAAACAACATACTTTACTACAGTGGACAAAAGAACTGCTGGGTTTCAGGAGAATATTATATACGTATAAATGTTTCACAAATCCTGTGCCGTCTGCATAAAATGTGCTGCTGGAAAAAGTCTTGTGTGTATTTAAAAGGATTAAAATGATAAGAAAGACCATCACGCAAATGTTGCATGGCCAAATGAAAGTTTAAGATGATTTGCACATTTGTAATTAGGTAAGAGCTCCATTGTTGAGCTGATCAGTTCATTCACCCAGCTGTCAGTCCTCCACCCTCCCCCATATCACTTTCACATCATTACTCACACTGAAAATCAATGGCAGATCTCTCCTTCACAGATCCACACTGTGATTATAACTTTCAATTATTATGTAAATAATAATTATAAACCAAATATCCAATGCAACTCTATATATACAAGCATTGTTAATAAATTCCACATTTTCAGAAAGCTTAAAAAAAATCAATCGATCTAAGAAGTCAGGCCAGTTCATGTATTTATTTACATTTTAAATGTTAAAAAGTGAGCAGCTGCTTTATTGTGCGGTTGCTAAGCAACCTCTCCTCCGTGGCGCTGTTGTAAATTGCACACGTCACTGCGTGTGTAGGACGGTAATAAAACCCGCACTGATGGCATATGGTGCGCTGAGACACTGATCTACGTCTAGCGACAGATGACAGGGTGGAATAAAATTAATTACGTTTTAATGTAACACATGCGCATGTCTCTGATGTACATTTACTAGTAAACTCTCCTCTCTAGTAGTTCTAGTAGTTCACTCACCACATTAGTGTCCGTCTCGATCGTGTCCTCGCAGCAGTTTAGCTGTTCGCTGACGGCGTCGCAGTTCAAGCTGCAGTCCAGTTGAATGAAGGGTTGACAGCGGTAGTGACAAGTGTAATTACAGTCTGAAGAGACAAAACGTTCATTCACAAACTGAAACCACCTATTTTGAAGAATGTGTGTAACCAAACTGTTACCGGTAGCCATTGACTTCTATTGTATGGAAAAAAAATACTATGGAAGTCAATGGCTACCGTCAACTGTTTGGTTGCCAACATTCTTCAAAATATCTTATTTTGTGTTCAACAGAAGAAAGAAACTCATACCGCCTTGAAACTTGAGGGTGAGTAAATGATGACAGAATTTTAATTTTTGGGTGACTGTCTCTTTAAATACATTTCTCCATTCACAGAGCTACAGTTTAATAGTTCAAAAGTCTGTTTTTTGGTGGCATAAACTGAATTTAGAGAGCTCAAGCTTTGATGGTCCAGAACAGTCTGATTCATCATGAATGAATGTCATCATGAATGAATGTACAGCTCCGCCTGCTGGTCATGCTGATGTATGTTGAAGTGTAAAAACAATGCTGTTTATGATCATTTTAATATTTGATTATCTATTATGATGTTTTGGGCAAATAGAGAAAAAGAAAAACAGAGAAAACTATATTTTGACCTTTTCTGAAGATTATGTGGGTAGTACTTGCAAATCTCACTGTTACAGCGTCAAGATATCTGGGAGGTTGCCAGGGAATTGCTAAGCTGTTGCTAAGGTGTTCTTGATGGTTGCTAAGGCATTTATTTCTTTATTAATACAGTTAAGCATTTATTTATGCTTTTATTTATTTTCTGTTTGCTTTTCATGTTCATTTTCTATATTGTATGTGTCCTGTTGTTTTGCTTTTGCAGTTTTTTTACTTTAAATACTCTTACTTTAAATTCGAAGACAGTTGCACATAATTTTTTTTACACATAGTTGCACATAGTTTTTTATTTAAATTTTCTTAGATGAAACAATTCAATTAAACACATAATTCAGGTATTAATTAAATTGTTTTTAATTTATTATGCATTTACTTATAGATTTACATTTATTTATATATTAATACATGCATTAGTATTTTTATTTATTTTAGCATCTAATTATTTTATTTAGTTACAATAACTTATTTTAGTGTATTTATTATTTTGTATTTATGCATTAAATAATGACATGATTGATTGATTTGCTTTTTAATTTCCTCTTAAATTTCTTGACTTTGTGTTTACAACACACACCCACACAATCTCTATCCAACAAGAGACGCTGTCTAAACGGTCCATTTCCCTGTCTAAACATCCTTTTCCTATTGGCTTACGGTCTCTGAGGGTCAGATTGTCTTGACAGTAGCATTTACACAGCAGAAGACAGATACCCCTGTGGAAATGGTCTCGATTATCTCGTACCGCACACAGAAATGACTCACGTGTGCAGCGGAGGCTCTGGCGGTACAGGCCCCAGATGAACTCCCCGCAGAGGTCGCACCAGTTGAGCTGCGTCTGGCTGCAGGGCTGGAAGTCATGTCCCCGGCCCGGTTTACACGTCAGCCAGTCGGGGTCCTCCAGACGCACGCGCTCCCCCACCATCCGCACCACCTTCTCTTTGCTCCACCTTTCCAGAGTGGGTCCTGCGCGGGACAGAGGGGGCGCTAACTCGATGCGGTCATCTGGAGTCAAGTCCTGCAATTCAATAAGTTCACATTTTGCCATTTTGGGAATGCGAGAGGCTGAAAAGCATGGCTCAGTAGGTCATGGGAGATGATTTATAACTTCAGACCACATCAGAGCGACCATGTTTACTCCAAACCAGGCCCACAGACTTCAAGTTCTGATGTGTTTGCATATCCAGGCTAAGAACAAACATGGATCACTTTGTCAATCCTACAGTCTTAACACAAAAGAGATGATGTTTTTTGATGAGTTTTCAGAAAGATGTCCTCTTAGTTCAGTTTCCAGCAGCATCTGGCTCAATCTGAGGAAAAACAACAGAGATTAGATTAGATTATGCTATATTGTGGTGCTGTATGATTACAGCAAATGTGGACAGTTATAATCTCTCTGATCTTCAAAGAACTCCGAACAGAATTAAATGTTTAGTATGTATAGGGTAAGAGCTTCTTTAAACATCAGGCAGAAAGTCTACAAACGGGAATATATGGGGATTTAACATTCCAGCGGGTTTGTGCAAACAAATCTGTCCTTTACAGAACCGCTTGACAACATCTTTCTGGAGGCTGATCAGTATGCATGAGGAGGGAAATTGCACTCAGTGGTGTTTTAGACCATTTTTGTTGTAGGGCACCTCTTTTGGCTAATGTCCTAATCCAGAGAACAGCCCGAACAACCAACCAGAACAGAGAGAGGCGTAAAACTGGGTCACAAAAGAATAGCAAATAAATAACACATAAAATAGACAGATATAGTTAAGTGTAGAATAGAATAGAATAGAATACCAGATAAAGATTACATTTCAAAGCACGTGCAACTGGCAAATTACTTTGGGAAATAATGCATAGTAAAAAAATGCACCAATAAATGTGTAATTTATGTAAATTACATAAACGTAAATCTATAAATACATGCTTAAAATTATAAATAAATTAATAAATGTTTTTGATTTAATTAAAATTAATAAATGAATTAATAGAATACAGACTAGATGTTAAAATGTGACTTCAAATGCATTTAATGCATAGATAAGCTAAATAAATAATAAATGCATAAATAAATCAAGAGAATAGAATACGACAATATAGAAAATAAATAAACAGGATAAGACAATAAATAAACGCATAAATAAATAGGCTAAATAAATGCATGAATGCATAAATACTAGAAATTATAACTTAATACGACAACCTGATAAAAATAAACTAATGTGAAACTGTGTAGCATTAATTGCAGACAAATAACACTGACATAAACAGACAAATAAACAAATATAATGAAATAATCTCTTACAGATTAGATGAGCAATTTGACTTCATTGAAAAAAAGCCTACAAACTTCAGAAAGTACATCTGTAATTTGTCGGTTCAAATCAGATCACTCGTATTTGGACCCCTTGTAGTAACTTTAAGAAGGCGAACATACCTTAAACCGAAACAAGTCACTTTTAATGGTCAAAACTGTCAGATTGACAGTAAACGCGTCCGTTTTCTCAAATCCACTCTTGGTTTTGCGTGCAGATAACGCAAGTGATTGCGCAAAACCGAGAAAACGTCTTACATTCCGCTCAGAGCTAAAGAGAAAATGATCCTCCACCGGCAGCAAGACGCTTCCTCAGATGTTTCCTCGTGCTTCGCGGTCGCAGCTCGAAACCGGGTCGATCTGTTTCTCCTCCGAACGCGCACTTTATCCAGCGCGACCGCCAGTGTGCGTTTGTGCGCATGCGCCGTATACTCAGATTAACGCTTAATCCGGCGCGGTCTGTCCTAGATACAGCGAAGGCAGAGCAGACATCATTTCCTGAAGCATTTGGTGGACCCTCGGGTCTAATACTGCGAACCTCCGCCAGTGTGGGTCTAGTTACAATAACCTTGTTTGAAATAAAGCTCGTTCTTAAAGGGACAGAGCAGCCAAAAATGATTCACTCTCACATCATTCTTTCCTCTGAGGAACTAAAACAAGATTCGTAACGTTTGCACTTATATATTGTATAGTTTTGACTGCTTTTATTGTCCCCATTTGTAAATCGCTTTGGATAAAAGCGTCTGCTAAATGACTAAATGAAAATGTAACGCAGCTCTTTGCCATAAAAGTGCTCCATATAACTTGTATGGTATATATTTTAAGAGCATGCTAGTTTTGTGTAAGGAACAGACTAAATTTTAAGTCGCATTTGACAATTCTTCAGAATATTGCTCTGGAATTATGCATACGTGCTGGAAATAACCTTTAGAAACAGAAAGAACTGCAATTTAGAAGATCAGTTCCCATTTTCACATGTGAAACTTTCAGTGCAGTGACTACATAGAAATCTAGTGCGCTTACCTTGCTGCACACTAGGAGCTGGCAGACGTCCATAGGCTTGATGTAATTCTCTTTCTTAGGCCTGGAGACCCACAGGAGGAGATAAGGAGGTTTCTGTCCTCTGTTCAGTCTGGACGAGGGCCAGCGGGTCACAGGACACAGGAATTCACGCCAGTAATTTGTCGTGAATGTCTGATTTTGTTACGGTCATTGGATGTCATTTTCATGACATTTCACTGAACAAACTCTGCTGTTTTCCCCGATATATGGCTGTAACTATATTAGCGGCAAATCTGCAATATTTTGTTTCAGAACAATGTCCAGTATGCAGTTATTGAGTCTTTAATCAAGAATATAAACTGTTTCATTTGTCATTAGTATATGCATAGGTCAATGCCAAGTTTTTTTTTTATTATTATTCATAAAATATATTTGTTTCACAGTGAAATTGTGATTGAATTACTCTAAAATAAAAGTGGTGTAACCATCAAGTAAACTAGTACAAATACTTTATTTTTTCACATTTTCATTATAAAGTGAACATACTTTTAAAGGTAAAAACATTACTGACCCCAGTATTTATAAACAGGAAAAATAATAATAATCTAAAAATAAAATAAAAAATATTAAATCTAAATACAAATACAAAAAAATAACCTTTACAGGAGGAAACATCAAAGAAAAAAATATATAATCAATCAATCATTTACATTTAGTCATTTAGCAGATGCTTTTATCCAAAGCGACTTACAAATGAGGACAATAAAAGCAATCAAAATCAACAAAAGAGCAATGATATGCAAGTGCTATAACAAGTCTCAGTTAGCTTAACGCAGTACACATAGCAAGGTTTTTTTTAAATCATATAATAAATAAAAAGAAAACAGATAGAATAGAAAAAGAACAGAGCAAGCTAGTGTTAGAGGCCTTTTTTGCTTTTGTTAATCAGAAGTCAGAAAGTCAGAATTATAATTGTATAATAAATAAAAAGAAAACAAATAGATAGAATGCAAAAAGATTAGAGAAGCAAGTGTTATTTTTTTTATTTTTTTAATAAAGAATAGAATTAGAATAGCGAGTGCTAGAGTTAGAGTTACAATCAATCAATCAATCAATCACTAAATAGGCCTAAATAAATAAACTTATTTTCTCAAAATACAATTGCACTGTTTTATTACATTTTAATAATGAGGAAAAAATGGGTCTCACTTCTGGTAAAATCTGCACTGACACAAATAACAGTGAACTGTGAAGGATTTAACTATTTGCAGAATCTGAAAAAAAAGAAAAAAAAAACCCCAGTGTGATCCCTGCAGGTCAAACGATGGAAACTCATGCATGTAAACATCAAATCCCACGTCAGCATGAGCAAAGGAATTTCTAGAACAGATCCAATCTGGAAGAAATTATTTACAATCATCACCAAGATAAAAGTCATTACTTCCATCAGGAAGAGAAAACAGACTTTGGAGCAAACAAGATTAAATTATTATATCATTTTAATTGTTTTTATATTGATTTAAATTTATAGTAGTGAAAATTAGCAATTAGTATATTTTATATTATTTATATTTATATTTATATTTCGTCACAAAGCCTGAATACGAGAAGAGACTTTTATTTTGACAGGCGGGTTTGTAACCGGAAACCTTCAAAGAATCAAAAGAGTTCCTAGTTGCGATTGAGAGTAGTTCAAAGAGGTCTGCGCTGCGGTTTGATTGTATATGTGTGTAAATGAGCTGTATTGTGTACATTTGAGAGAGCGCCAGTAGAAATAGAGCATGAGCGTCCGTCACGAGTCGGAGCCTAAACTGTACCGCTACAGCAGGACGGTGTGCGGCGTCTTCACTCATGTGCTGTGCGCGCTCTTCAGCGGCTTCATCACTGTACTGAGCAGACCTGGATCCAGTGAGTACAGCGAAGAGCAGCACACATCACTCATACTCACGAGCAGTGTTGGGGGTAACGCATTACAAGTAACGCGAGTTACGTAATCAGATTACTTTTTCCAAGTAACTAGTAAAGTAACGCATTACTTCTTAATTTACAAGAGAATATCGGAGTTACTTTTTCAAATAAGTAACGCAAGTTACTTTTTTCCTCCAATTTATTGACTGACAGCTCGCCTGTCCCCATGTTGAGAGAAATCAGATGTTACTGTAGTTCTAAAATAAATGCATTAATTCATCTCACTAACAACAACAACAACAAAAAAAAACAGATTCAATATTCCTCAAAATGAATAAAAATAATGCAACTCAGAATATGACGCAAACCTGCAATAATTAAATGTTAAACAACACAAATATCCTTTATGTATTTAATCCCATTCTATTAACCAATGTCTTTGCTTCTGACCTTCGATGATCCAGTTCAACCGTACTAACAAGCAAAAATTACTCTAGACAAACATTTGTGCGTCTTTGTTTATTGCTGAAGTGTGTTGAAATTTCTTCTTCTGCATTCTACTGTATGGACGTAGTCACGTAAATTTACTTTCCCTTCAGCCTGAGGCTTATTCATTTCACTTTTGGTGTGAAAGGGCTTTTATATTTGCCAAAATTATAACTTTTTTATTTTAAAAACAAACAAGCAAGCCCTGTCCAGATTTAAAAAGTAACGCAAAAGTAACGTAACGCATTACTTTCCATAAAAAGTAACTAAGTACCGTAATTAGTTACTTTTTTATGGAGTAACGCAATATTGTAATGCATTACTTTTAAAAGTAACTTTCCCAGGCCTACCATAACTCATTGGTTGAGAAATATCTTCATGCATTGCAATGGAAAAGATAACCTATATGCTTAAGGGTAAACAAGCTAAATTTAAGAAAATCTGGAGTCCATTTTTATTATTTATTGAATGTAGGGATATTAACAATATAATAGAGGATCAAAATTCTTGATTGGGTATTTAATATATTTTAATGTGCATTATATTAACCCCTTACAACTGCGGTTGTTATTGTTTGCAATGGATTATTAAATCTAACTTCCAAAGTACATACTGTATTAACCCTTTGTTGGTTTTGTGCTTTACACTTTTTATGTAATATGAGCCCCTAGTGTTTGTTTGTTTGTTTTCTTTTCTTTTCTGTACATAGTAAGTATTGTTACAGACACGGTATGTACATGTGTCAGTCTTGTGTTTCAAGAAAATGTAATAAAAATTATATTACAACAAAAGTAACTTTCCCCAACACTGCTCGAGTCACGGATTGCTGTTGTATAATGTTAGTAGATGACCAACATATTTGTAATCTTCGTAATATATTTATGACATGTTCTTATAATATTATACAAAAAATATATTAATTAAATAAAAGTATAAAATATTAATAATATAACTTAATATCCTATCAATTGTATACATATAAATGACAAAATTTAACGTTTGTATGCACAAAAGACTAATGCCATCATATAAATCTAAAAGGATACATATAGTATAAACACTAGCATATAATAATACATTACAAAAATTATATAAATGTATTATGTAATGTAATGAAAATATTGATACAATCAATTCTCTCTGTTTATTGTGTATATTATTTTGTGTAATAATAAAAGTAGTATAATAATGCTGACATCATAATACGCTACCGATAATAAAATAACATCTTATTTAAATAAAAAATGTTATGAACTATATCAAACTATATTATGAACTAGGCCTATAATACAATATTTATATTTTCATTTATTTGTATGTTTATATATGTATACTTCACTATGTATATTTATTTTGTATAAAAATATATATTATAATTAGTGCTATCGAACGATTAATCGCGATTAATCGCATCCAAAATAAAAGCTTTTATTTGTAATATATGTGTGTGTACTGTGTATATTTATTACGTATATATAAATACACACACATACAGAATATATTTTGTAAATATTTGCATGTATATATTTATATAATTTATATTATATATAAAATATTTAATATAGAAATATAACATATTTTTCTTAAATTTATACATGCGTATGTGTGTTTATTTATATATACATAATAAATATACACAATACACACACATATATTATGTAAACAAAATTTGTATTTTAGATGTGATTAATCGCGATTAATCGTTTGACAGCACTAATTATAATATTATCATAATACACTAATAGTAATAATAACAAAATGAATAATATGCAATTTTACAATATTAATATTATCAAATGTTTGTAATATCGTTTTGGTGATAATACACAAATTACTATTCTTATAACAATTAACTTTAAGTATATACAATTAAAATAATGATCTCCAAACAATATAATGATGTCGAATGAATGAATGGATAAATAAATAATTAAATGCCTTATTTCTGGGTGTGAGGCTCATGGTATGTCTCTATGTCAGTGTTGTTATTTTGAATAAAACTATTAAAAATCATTTTCAGTAATTGAAACAAAGCTGAAAAAAATCAAAACATTAAATAAAAACACTTAGAAATGTTACCTTGGAAACGAACTGAAATATGTTTATAGTACTAAAATTACTGTAACTAAACCTGAAATAAAAATAGATCAAAAGCTAAATACAAATATAATAAATAATAAAAATAAAAATGACAAAAGAACGTAAAAAAATTACTAAAACTTTAAAAGTAAAATGAGAATAGAACAATAAAAGCTCATTCAAAATATGAATAAATACTGTAATAGTGTATAAATCATACTGTGTGTTTGTTCACAGGTCTGTTCTCATGGCATCCGTTTCTGATGACTCTCGCTGTGAGTTTGACACTAAACTGCCCATAGGCCTTTTTATGTTTTGCACATAGATCAAGTTTGATTTTCTGTGTTTTCCCCCCATCCTCCAGTTCTCCTTCTTCATGACTGAAGCCGTTCTGCTGTTCAACCCCTATTCCTCTCCCATCAAGAAGCTGAAGCACAAAACTAAAGGCCGCCTGCACTGGATCCTGCAGGGTTTGTGTGTTTGCTGCGCGGCTGCAGGTCTGGGCGCCATCTTTTACAACAAAAACCTCAACGACAAGCCTCACTTCAGCACATGGCACGGGTTGATAGGAGTTTTAACGGTCGCTGTTGTCGGGCTGCAGTCGCTCGGAGGACTTCCGCTCCTCTATCCCAAACTCGCCAAAGGCTGGTCGCTGGCTAAACTGAAGCGCTACCACGCCACCTCCGGTTTACTCACATACCTGCTGGGCAGTTTGAGCTTGTTCCTCGGACTGTGTTCGGCGTGGTTCAGCAGCAGCGTGAGCGGGTACGTCTGGTACCTGGTTGTCCTCTGTCCCGTTCTGTGCGCTTTGGTCATTATGAGTCAGGTAACGAATGCTTACATGGCCCGCAAACCAATGCAGTACTGAAACAGACATTCAAGGTTCATCTGAAATTATACAGACATTGTGAACTCTAAGTGGACCAGAATTGCAAGTTACTGAGCTAATTTTATTGTTAATTATGTAAATGTTCTTTAAAAAAAAAAAAAAGTATTTTTATAACAGGTTTATATTCTTTAATGCATTTCAGTGGTGTTGATAGCATGCGTTTAGTGCAAATATCTTTGGAAATGACTGAAGGCAACTCATTTTTCTTATTAAATTGTTATTGTTTTGATGTTTATGCTTTTTTTTTTTTTTTGCATTTATCAGTGCCAGTCTGCCCTTTTCTGTTCAATTAAACAATTGCAGATCATGCAAGAAAACATTTATGCCTTTTTACTTTAATTGAAAATGTTTATATTATTATTATAGTAATATCTTAAGTAACAAAGGTTTCTTAATGTTCCATTCTTATTAAATTGTTATTGTTTTGATGTTTATGCTTTTTTTTTTTTTTTGCATTTATCAGTGCCAGTCTGCCCTTTTCTGTTCAATTAAACAATTGCAGATCATGCAAGAAAACATTTATGCCTTTTTACTTTAATTGAAAATGTTTATATTATTATTATAGTAATATCTTAAGTAACAAAGGTTTCTTAATGTTCCACAAAATATTTTTCTGTTCAGTTAAAAAATTCTAGATCGTGTATGAAAACTTTTTTTTTTTTTACTTGAATTTACATTTATATTATTATTCAAACATAAAGTGAGATATAATTATAATATATTAACGTTATAAGCAACAAATATTTCTTAACGGCAGAGATTATAGTTTTTGATAGAATTTTGCACAAAATATTTTTCTGTTCAATTACAGATCATATATGAAAGCTATTTTCATTACTTGAAAATCTACAAATATGATATTAATATTATACATAAATTATTAAAATAATAGTAATATATTCAAGCTGTAAGCAACAAGTATTTCTTAACTTTTTTTTTTTGTTAAAATGTACAACATTTGAACTTGCAGATCATGTTTTTAATGCCTACTTTATATGAATAAATGATTATATATTATGTAGATTTTTTTTTCATTACCAAGTCTGAACATTTTACACTATTTACACTTTTACAATGTAAGTCAGCCCTTTTCTCTTCTATTAAACTGTTGCACATCATGCATAAAATATACTATATATATATATATATATATATATACAGTGTTGGGGTGTAACTAGTTACATGTAATGGCGTTACATAATTTAATTACAAAATAAATGTAACTGTAATCACTTACAGTTACTAAGAAAAACTGTAATTAAATTACAGTTACTTATGAAAATGTTAACTATTACAAAGGGGATTACATTTGAATATTTACACACATCCACATACAGATTTAATTGATTTCTTTCCCAAATTGCACTAATTACTCTGAGACATACGGCCCTATAATTTCCGCGACGAGGAAAACACAGACTGTGTAGAATCCAGTCATGAAAACGGAATTCCTATAGCCTAACGCGGACGGAATATGCCACATTTTGGACGAATAAATCAAAAGTAGGTCAGTGCACTTGAATCAAAACGCGATATGGACTAGTGTCTGTGAATATTAAGCCGCGAAAAGACAATATATGAATCCTGCACGTTCTGCGTGTCTGTGGAAATCAGGCGCGGACTGGCCACCGGGAGAACCCGGACAACTCTCGGTGAAAAACTCTAGCCGATTTGCCTGCCGAATGTACTAAAGCGATTATTTCCGAATTCGCCATTCGATAATTCAATCTCTAATAAATAATGAATCGGTTAGTCGTGGCTGGCAATGCTTCCGCCAAACGGTTTGGATCAGAGTAATCAATGCGAGAGAGAGAATGGAGTGGACTGTGGAAGCGCACAGGTGGAGCAGAGAAGCAACACTAGGCCTAACGTTACTGTTCAGGGTTTCAAGTGCAGGTCAGTTTCATCTGTAAATATGCTATTGTAGTTTTGTCTTTGTTTACTTAGTTAAGCAGCAGCAGCGCATTGCTCACCAGTCATCACTCAAAATACTGTATAAAGGACATTATCTATTGTAATGTTACAGTAGTAATCCAGCAGACAAATAAT
>NW_015547737.1:618375-630680 GCF_001515605.1 Sinocyclocheilus anshuiensis
GACACTGTGTGAACCATTATTCTGAATACAGGAGGAGTCAGGTTTATTTATGTTAAAACAATATTTAATAAATACAATGTCATTTGTACTCCTCCCCATGCTGGGAACATGAGATGACGTGTGGACACCTCCCAGGACAGCACCTGTATGTGATCACATGTGTTTGCGGGTCCCGACTGCTGAATCGCTCACAGATCATGGTCTTGAACTCACCTATGAGGGAAAAAAACCCTGCGTCTCTCTGTTAGAGGGATTTTTTTCCTTCTTAAAAAAGGTTGAAAACGTATAAAAAAAATTAAAAAAAAGAATGAAAATGAATTACTCTTCAGCATTATAAATAAATATTTCTCGTAAATTTGTACATAGTTAAAAGAGAAAACAAAACTAATACATAGGTACGCCATAAGATGTTACAAAACAAAGATTCAAATAACAAAAAAAAAAAAAAAGATATAATCACATGTCAAATGCACACCATTATATTGATATAACAGCGTCTGCAGACTCAGGCCAAAGATCATGAAGTGGGTATCTGCCAATCAGAAAGCAGACCATGGGAGGAGTCAAAATAAAGAGCTCTAATAGGCACAGAGAATGAACAGTGTTATTGGCGGAGGGATTTGTCAGTCACAGGTCAACCAGCGCGCGAATGAGTCAACATTAACACAAACTTTAACACACCGAGATTCTTCGAAACGGCCAAACGAACACTTTGGTCATGACTGTGGCCCCAACACGGATGAAACTGAACGAGCGGGCAGATGATCCGAAGCACAAATTTTAAAAAACAACGGCTAATAGGGTCGCATAACAGTCTACACATTCATAAGATGATCCCCATGGAGAACAACGGATGATTTTGTTTGCTACGCAATTGAACGAGAACACAGATCCATTTGTCTGCTTTAAGGCTAATATTGAACTAAATGCACTAAACTTACGTCCCTCCACCAAATTTTAAAGGCTAACATGAAAATACATTCGAGTTTAAGGTTTTCCTTGTCATTTTTTTTTCTTTTTTTGAAGGAAAGCAAAAAGGTCTCGGTGGTGCTAACGCTTGGCATGGCTTCTGTTGCTTTGCGATTCGACTGTTACAAATTCCCCTCGCTGCCCAGTCTGCGATTTGAAACGAATATTAATATTCATGTAGGACCACCGTTTACAAAAGTAATAGTAGTACTTACAATTATAATAAAAAAGGTCACATATGTTTTTCTCGTTTATCATTCCAGGTGATGCTACAAGGTCTAGCAAACAGCTAAGTATCTCTAAAGTCATCTCTTATGAATGCAAACAGTCTGTAAAGACAATCACATTTAAGTTCGGATTAGTATTCTCTCCGAGGGAATTCGTCAGGTCCGTGTCCTGACCCTTTGCGAGAGAGATACGACTAGGGCTCTTCAAGTTAGCCCTGTGCTCTGGTCCCTTACGGTAAAGAAAAATATATATCGCCTTTCTTAACCCCATGCATATTCAGCATTTGGATTTACATAATTTCAGCTCCTTTCAATCGGATTCTTCTATTTGGAACAACGGAATCCAAGGCAGCCAATCACTGCGATCACTGGCCCATCACCTCTATGACATCGTCATCCGAGCTGCTCCCGCCGTTTTCTGTGAGTGAGGGGTGAGTGTCGGGGCGGTTGAACGCTGCCCCCAAAAGCCCGGAGGAAGAGAGAAAATTGGAGGCAGTGGAGGCAGGGGTTGGCATAGAGGACAGGCCTCTAGGTAGTAGGGAATCCCGGAACAGCGGCTGGGAAAATGGTACTGGGAAGCCGGAGAGCATGCTTGCCATGCTGGGGTTCATGAAGAAGGGTGGGAGCGAAGAGGAAGTGGAGGACGATGATGAAGAGGGCACAGAGGATGAAGAAGAGGCCAGCATTCCAACATGGGTGGAGGATGTGGTGTTGGTCGAGCAGGTTGAGGAAAGAGTGCTGTTGGACACGCCAAGTCCGAGTGGGTCAGTGGGAAACATGGCATGAAGGTCACCCAGAGCCTGACCAGCTTGCTGTAGGAGGTGCGACCTGCTTCCAAGAGAGGGGGGAGTCATGTGACCCAGGGCACCCAACAAGGCAGGGTTCAGCCCCATAGGTGGGAACCCAAACCCGGGGCTTAAAGGAAACCCCGGGTAACTCCCGACTGCACTGGTTGACGTTGAGGTCCGTTTGGTGCTAGGCTGTTTGGATGTGCGACTTTCCATAAGCTTACGTTTCAAACTTTGAACATCCACAGACGATGCAGTGTCATTGCTGAGCTGCCGGTGTTGGTCAGGGATGCGATCTGAGTTCTGGATGGATCTATCTGCTCCCAAGGTTTCGGGTGTTGCTAAAGATGATAAGTTCTCTCCCACAGGAACCGGGTCCTTGTTGCTCTGGAATTCTCGGAGCAGCTTGGGGCTGTCTTGGGGCGAAGGGCGAGGCGGAGCCTCGGGGGTTAAACGTTTCGGCTCCTGAGGAGATGCACGACCATTACTGACAGAATGCAAGGGAGAGCCCAACTCCTCTGTGAGAAAGAAAAAGATTTTGTTAGTTTAGACTACTTGGTAAAGATCTGGGATGGTCACCGAAAGATTGTACAGTCAAACCCCAGTAAAGGGTTAATCCATCAACAATCAAAACTGTGGTCTTGATCAAGGTAGAGGTCTGTACACTCCTGGGACTACTGAGGCTATGCCACTATGAGGCTAAGTTTTGAAATAATGAGTGTGGGGGTGGTAGGAAACATGAACAGTTTCAGGTGTTTTCGATATTCTCAATCGAGAAAAGCACCTTCCTTTTGCCTCTACCTCTATCAGTGGGCTTTTAATGGCTGGAACAGGACAGACAGAATCTTGCAGGAACACGACTAAAACATCCGTCCCATGCAGACCTCTAGATCACGTGAAACAGAGGCCCAAAAAGGACAGTCTTTAAAGCAAGAGCTTTCATCTTTGGAAAAACGTGCACTGATGAACTGTGCAAAATTATACTGCGCTTCAAGTAAGAATTTCCAGACATTCCTACTTGGAAAATAGAAAGAGTATTGCATAGCATATGCTCAACTGCAAAGACAATGGTACTACTGACATCTGGTTTGTTTCACCATTATCTTTATGTCAGCAAAAAAATGACTTCCGAAAAATTTGACTTTGAAATGCAATAAAAGTCTATAAAATTGAGTCTTTTTTTCCTCAAGATTATGCCAGACTGCTAAGAACTGCTAATTAACAAATTAGTAAATTAGCACACCTCTTGAAGCTGTGGCTCCTCCTTCGGGTGGTCTTGGCTTTCCAGAACGGATGGCAAATATCCTCCCATCGTTGGTCCTGATGTATGTGCCTGCAACGCCAGTGACAGAATATTAAGTGAATAAACCTTACCAACTCCCAGTGAACAGGAAACCCTTGCAACAGTCTTCTGAAACCGAAGTACCTTTGGATCCTCTGATAACGTGAATACTCTCTCCTGCACCGATCCGGGCTTGGACATCCGTGCTGCTGTTGGAACCTGGGATCACAATATCTGCAATGCAGAGATATAAAACCATGAAGAAACAAACTGGGAGACCTTAAACATAGCAAGAAATAGCATGGATTACAAGTGAACTGTCTGTACCAGTGGTGGTGACAATGCGCTGCACGTAAACGCCAGCCTTTTGCAGGTAGTTGACGGGGAATCCCACGCTTGAACTGGGGACACTCATGGGTACCTGTCGGGGCATCATGGGAATGGGTGTGGACTGAACTGGCCTCACACTTGCAACTGGTTTCTCTTCTAAATGAGGAGGCGGCCGCCTGAACGAAAGGTTTAGATGAACAAACACATTTTAAAACACTCTTTAAAACTGAAAGGCACTACACTGAGGGTTTTCTGTGGTGGACCCACCAGTTCCTCTGGCTGAAGGCAGGAATATTGGTGAGTCTCTGGTCACTAGCTGGGTAGTAATGTGCGTAAGAGGGCCGCTGATATGGCACAGACGCCCGCTTCTCGTCTTCATAGCTTTTCTTGGCTGCTCTCTTTTCCGCTTTGGTCAGTTTCGAATCCTTGCGGTCCATCAGGAGAGACTCGTGATGGAACGGTTGCTGGTATAGAAAACAGACAGATATTAGCATAGGCGACTGAATGACCTAGAAAGGAATATTAGCACTCTAATGACTTAATCTTATTAATATTCATAAGTTAAACCTTCACCATTGTAGGATTTAGAATTTGTCTGAAACATTCCAATTTATAAATGTTTGTTTATATGAAATTCTGATAAAAATTCACTTATGTGACGGGATGCACCAGTAAGGTTATGAAGAAACGTAATCATTACCTAATTAATATTCATAAGCTCACACCAAAGTAGGATTCATCATTTTGCCAGAATACCTTAATTTGGACACTAAACAGCTGATGTATAATACAGATAGAGATATTATGTTACATGATTGGATGTTCCAGTAAGGTTATGAAGAAACGTAAGCTCAACGCAATTAATATTCATGAGCTCACAACAGTAGGATTCATAATTTTGCCAGAATAGCTTGATTTGGAGACTAAATAGTTGGGGTGTATAACACAGATAGATATTATGTTACATGACTGGACGCTCCAGAATGGAAACTAATTAATATTCATGAGCTAAGCTTACGCAATATTAGGATACAGAATTTTACCAGAATAGCTTCATTTGGCCAACAGTTCCTTATGTGGAATAAAGATAGAAATGAGCTTACATGACTAAATGCTCCAGGAAGGCTACGGAGCTATGTTGGTACAACCTAATTAATATTCATAAGCCAAGTCTACACTGTAGAAGGATTCAGAATTTTTGAATTTGTAAAATGATTGCAATCGGAGAGCTCCATGAAGTTTACAAAGCAATGTCAAAAGTGACTTGATACTCATAAACAAAGCCTGCACCATAGTAGCATTCAAAATGTTGCCTGAATAACTGAATTTGTACAACAGTAGCTGGACTTGATTACAGATAGAAATTAGCTTAAATGAATAGATGCTCCAGTAAACTTGCACAGCTATGTAAACACAAAGTAATTACCATTCATAAGCTAAGCCTAAACCATAGTAGGATTCAGACATAGGGCAGAATTTTTGGATTTAGAAAAATGGCTGCAAAAGTTTACGAATCAACAGCAACACAGCCTAATTAATATTCATGAGCTAAGCTTTCAAATCGTATGATTCAGAATTTTGTGGAATAGAATTCACTATTCCAGAATTTTGTTTGAAATAGTAACATTTTAAAACTGGTGTGGAAGACAAACAGAGTATTTACCTTGGTTAAGAGGTGTGGATATAACAGGCAGGCTTGTTTAATGACGATTTCTATGTCCTCACTAGGGACCTGCTCTGATTGGCTGGGACCAGGCTCCTCCTCTACAAAGTGCAACAGTGACTCCACTTCCTTCCGTGTGAAGGTGAGGACAGGGTTCAAATCATCCACGACTCGATCTGTTCAACAGGCAATCATAATGTCAGAACTGTGTTCGCATGAAGACACAAAAACTCCCAGACCTTCCACCCTCTCTTACCAGACATGCCCTGCTTGGACACCTGCCGGTCGTAGATCTTCTTCTCCAGTGTGAAGTCACACACCAGCCTATAGATGTGGCAAGGCTTGCGCTGGCCGTAGCGATACACGCGACAGACAGCCTGAGCATCGTGACATGGATTCCACGATGCGTCGAAAACCACCACACGATTCGCACCGATCAGATTCACCCCCAAACAACCAGCCCTGCAAATACAGCAGCCTGTTAGTCCAGACCTCATCATTTTGTCACTATTTGTGGCATATTTTTGCACTCAAGTTCACCTGGTGGACAGCAGGAAGACCCAGGTTTGGTTGTTCGCCGGGTCATTAAACTGGTTGATGAGTCTTTCTCTCTCTGAAGCCGATGTGCTCCCATCCAACCCTGCACAAGAGACGAAAATGCAGTGAATTTACAAAGAACAAATACCCTAAACCACCACAAACCTCAGGCAGAGTTGATCTATAGGATGCAGAAATGAAAATGATTAATTAATATGCATTTAATAATGGTCTGTAGAAAAAGTTAAACGAAGTTAAACAAAAAAAATAAAATAAATAAGTTTCTTTGGACAAATATTTATGAAAATGCCTTTTGAGATGTACTGCTAAAATATTTGAATCACTAATTATTATATTAATATTTTTCAGATATTTATATATATTAAACATTATAATTTAATCACAAATAAAGTTTAAAAATGCTTAAATTATAACTTAATTACATGAATATTACAAATTATTACTATTATTATTAATTAAAATTATAAGACACTTATCACACTTATTTCTCTCACAGTATAAACGAGGCTTTTAAAAATAAAGATGCCTTTTTATTTTTCAAATATATTTTAATTATTAATTATTATTATTATATTTATTTCCCAAATTTTTAAACATTAAATTTCAAAACACTTAAATTATCTTTTAAAAATTCTAATAACCACACTTACCATTTCTTTCACACAGTGTAAATAAGTCTTAAAATATATATATTTTTTAAATGAATGTTTATAATCTGAGTTTATTTAGTTTTTTAGTGCTTTAAATTAAACTAAATGAGAAATGTTGCCTTAGCAACTAGCTGAAATAAAATAAGCTGCCGTTTTGAATATTTTATTTTATTTCAGTTAATGTTTATTTTAGTAATGACCTTTATGGTTTTAGTTTTAGTTAACATTAACAACCCTGGTCCTTGGCATCAGAAAATGTTTGAAAACTCACTGTAGTAATTGACATTCCGGACCCAGTTGTGTGTCCCAGTTTCTGTTTGGATTGGCATGGGCCTCCGACTCAGGAAATCTTCCATAACCGTGAGCGTTGATAGACTCTGACTGCAAGAATCACACAAAGATAAATAAGCCAGTGTAAGCACTGATGTAAATGCAAAATAACAGCATGGCTGACAGTTCAGGATGCTTAAGGAGAGATTACAGAAAAAGGCAATCATCTGTATACTGTCACACATGGAAAAGGTAAACATTTCCCACCTGAAAACAAGTATTTTATCTCCTCTTTTGACACTGTCATCAATTAGGTGGAAAAGCAGAACCATCTTGGCCGAGTTCTCCAGAACACCCGTCTGGTAGTTGGTCATGATGTCTTTTGCCTAAAACAAATGATTCAAAAAGCATTCAAATATGTTCAAAATGTGCAGAAATTACATCATGAATAACACATGACCACAACATTTCCAACTAAAATCTATTCAAAGTTCAAAGTTCATACCAAATTTGGGAAGAAAATGTATTGCGAATCGAGCCACTGAAAACACCGGTCAACACACATGTAAAACAACACAGTGTTGCGCTTTACTCTGAAACATGCATCATACATTCATTTAAAGGGGTCATATGACGTTGCTAAAAAAGTACATTATTTGGTGTAATGAAATGTGTTTATGCGGTTTAAGGTAAAAACAAAACACATTATTTTCCACATACTGTACATTATTATTTCTCCTCTATGCCCTGCCTTTCTGAAACGCGTCGATTTTTACAAAGCTCATAGGTCTGAAAAGCGTGGTGTGCTCTGACTGGCCAGCTATCCAGTGCATTGTGATTTGCTGAATACCTCAAGCGTGTGACGGAAATGTTACGCCCCTTACCATACTGTGATGCCGTGTCCGGCCGGAGCGACGAGACAAAAACATTAAAACCCATTATAAACGAGGCATTTGTTGCATCCAGTGGGGACATAATTACGGATTATAATGACTTATACTGTGTTTTTACACGTTGCGTTGCGTTGCATCGCCCCGCGTAAACATAAAACCATGTCTGCATTTGTGATCGGAGAAATGACAAACAACAAGCTCTCTACACTGCTCAAAACTCACATTTGAATCATCAGTGGCAAATCCTTTAAATATGAAAACGTACTTACAGTCTGTGAGTCAGCATTATTTATCAGGACACTGGCATTGTAGGCTACTCTCACAGGAAACAGTCCTAGTCCTCCGTAAAATGCGCTGCACACATCTGAATATTTGGGTTGAACTGTTCTGGAACAGTGTTGTAAATACAACTTAACCACTGATTTCTAGTCGTGTCCTCTTTTGGAAGCACGAACAGCTTGTAACACTCCAAAGAGAAAGGAAAACTTGAAATCGCATCATATGACCCCTTTAATTAAATCACAGCCTTTGTGATTTGATAATCACATTAAGCCATATTGCGTTTTCGGTTTTATTTCAATTAACTGTGTTCCCACAAAAATGAACTCATTCTTAGTTGCAAAGTTTTACCCATTCATATGTGATGACTTGATTGGCCCTCTCCTGTAAGGGGTTCAGGAGTCCCATAGCAGCCATCTTGCTGTTGGCCGGGTCGGACGACTTGCCCTTTATTCCTGGTGCAGAGCAGCGGGTCCCGCTGGTGGAGTTGAGGTCATCCAGGTCAAGATCCTGCTCATTGGCCAGATTTTCCTTCTGCAGAGTTTCGTACAAAACGTCCGGATGATTCCAGATCTACGGGGACGCACAAAAAGGAGTTATAAGCACATTGACTACTATATAGCAACACATGTGTCTTTGAGGTGCAAGTACCTTGCAGCAAACACAGAAAGCTTTAAGCGGGTTGAGTCCAAGCCATCCAGTGTTTCCCGCCTCCCTGAAGCGGTTCATGAACTCCGTATAGAGCGCCCTCTGCAGGCGAGACAGTCGTACCAGGATCACGTGCTCCTCTTTCGCCGGCAACTGATTGCGGAGAACATCATGACCTCGTCTGGGCAGGTACAAAACAGTTCAGCGTAATTTTTTGGTCCAAAATGAATGGTCCAACCCCAAAACGCACAAAAACGCCATTTTCGTTCTGCACCTAAACCTCCTTAAAAGATCAATTTACTTGAGAAGCAAATATTGTCAACAACAATAAGACTCATTTTCAAGACAATTTACTTTGCTTATATAATAATAAGTAGGGCTGGGTTTTGACACAAATTTCACGATTCGATTCGAATTCACAAGCTTGCGATTCGATTCGATTCAATATAGATTATTTTGGATATATATCAGGTACAGTACATACCAAATTTTCTCAAGGAAAAAGAATCTCTCAACTAATGCTGTAAAATATACATGAGAGTCATTTGGTACTACATTTCTATAATACTGAAGGTTAAAATTGACTGATTTGTTAATAAACAAAGAGAATAAATATTCAATAATAATGTTAAATAAACAATTATTATTCATAACTTTAATGACTCTTTACTTTAATAAAGTTTTATACAATGTTTTTTTTTATTTTAATTACTATAACTCTGAACAAATTACAAAAGTATGTATATTAATAGACATTAATTCAATTAATGTAGTATTTTATTAACCATAACAAGTAAATATAATAAATATTTAATAAGAAATTTCATATTAATACTCAATAATAATAAAAATGACAACATTAATAAGTAGTACAAGGCATGAAATGGAAAAATGTATGTTTAATTGTACATGGTCCCTTTTCGAAAAAATAAAATAAAATAAATAATAATAAATATTTCATAATAATTACTCACCTTTGCACGAAGCCCTCCAGCAGACTGTGCAGGACGTGACTCCTGTATCTCATGAGCTGGACGTCCTGCGGCGTGCTGTCTATACACTGGCCGTTCAGAATGGGCCGCTCAAACATGTTACTGAACTCCTGCCGCGTCCCGAGGAAATCGGGCCGGACGAAATCCACCATGCACCAGTACTCGGTCAGGTTATTTTGCAGTGGGTATCCGGTCAGAACCACCCGCCGCCGCGACCGGATGTTCTTCAGGGCCTGCGAGGTGCTGGCGTGGCAGTTTTTGATACGGTGGCCCTCATCACATATGACGACATCCGGACCAGGTCGCGACAGCGCTCTTTCAATCCCTTAAGATCACAGGACACACGGAAGTTCAGTATAGACCATAACCAGAGTAAACGCCGTACATTTTTCACCCGCAATTCCCCGACAGACCTTTCATGAGCTCCTGCTGACGGTCCTCCTCATCCAGGTCGATAATTACAGGTCCCGCGGGTTTCTTGGACTTCCTCTTGCGGCCGGTCACAAAGCTCTTTTTGAGAGACAGTAGGCGGTACATCTCGTACCCCATTAGCAGCACCCCACCGTCACGAGTCCAGTCCTCCACCACCTTGGCCCGGGCCACCGTGGTTCTGGACCAGATGCGAGGAATACATTTATGTTTCAGCAGATGCTAAAAAAGCCACAGTGCATTTAAGCTAAGAATTTTATCAGTATGTCTGATCCTTGCCATTGCTAGCACCATTAGCTGCTGAACTACAGATCATCATTAACACTCTAATCTAACAAGGATCCCAAACATATTGTGAGAGATTATATTTGTAATTTTGCGGGTAAATCTCACAAAAACAAAATAAAAAAGTATTAAAAGTAAGGATTATATTTTGCATAAATTATATCTAGCCTATTCTTGAGTAAGGCTATTTGAGACCAAGTCTTAATTGTAATTTATGACAATTAAGCACATTTTCTCTCCAAATTCATTACTGTAATGTGTTTCATATCCAATGTTTTTTTTTTTTAATTAACTTTGTAAATATAATAAAGATATGTAAATGTATCATACAACTACATATAACAAATATAAGTAAAAAATAATTTACATTTTTTTGTTATTATCATTAATATTATTAGACATTTATTATAATCAGTTAAAAATATTGAATGACCATATATTGTGTAATTTGTCATAAATATTAAATGAAGATATTTTATATATATGCCCCTTATTATTACAATTATTGAATATTTATTCAAATATATGTTGATTATTATAATAACCTTTGAGTAATTTAATAATAATTATAATAAGCATCTATTACAATAATATGTGTAAATAAAAATAATTATAATAATCATCAATTACAATAATATATGTAAATAAAAATGAACACTGTGTTCACATTGTCAATGGTGATTCTCGTTACTTTCATACAATTATTTTTTAAAATTTAAATCACCTTAAATTAAAGCATAAATTATATGATTATATGTGAGTATATTAATGGACATATTATATTATTTTATTAACATTAACTTAATTATTATGTAATTTTGTAATTAATTTACTAATACATTTGCTCTTATATAATAATTAGGTAATAATTTTTTATTAATTGATTAATATTAATTTTATTAATTTAATCTTGAATAATAATGGATTTAAATAAAGCAATATTATATATATAATAATTATTATTATTAATTTCATATTATATTCTTATCACATTAATGACACTGGAATTACGGCAATGAAAACTGAGGGCAGAAATGTGCTTAATTATGATGTCACAATATAAAAACAAATAATAATTAAAATAATTTCCTACTTCTTTCATTTGTTTTTGCAGTGCAATATGACCTAAATATGTTCTTGTCAGTTTTCATGAGATTCCCCCTCTTTGGAGTTCAAATAATAGGAAGTGCAGCGTTCATACTTGTGCTCATCATTGAGGATGTAAACCTTAAAGGTTCGAGGTAAAGCATGGACTGGATCCGTTTCGGGGGGAAGGGACTCAGCAGCAGGCAGCCAGAGATTAAACTCAGCCAACCAGTTTTGTAGTGTATTCACCTGGAGGCGAGAGGAGACATGAGACACAAACTTCTCTGACAGAGCGACACAATCAGGCGGTCTTTGGTTCTCAGACACTTACAGGTACAATGGCGAGGACAGTTTTGGCTCCAGTGTGCTGCAGCAGGACGTCAATAAAGGAGATGACCTGTAGGGTTTTGCCCAGGCCCATGCTGTGAGCCAGAATACAGCCGAAGCCACTGCTGCTCTTATAGCGCTCTAGAGACTCCACCAGGTTATCATACAGGAAACGAATACCACCAATCTGACAGAGAAAGGACGAGACATCGACAGATAGGTGCCATGTCCAAGTGAAATGGAAAAAAGGAGTTAATTTCAAAGCAGAACAGCGGATACCTGGTGTGGTTTAACAGCGCGGGCGAGTTGCGGGGCAAGGAACAGGTCCTCCTCGTCTCCAGGATGGTTGATATTGACCAGCACCCTTCCCTGGGCGTCTGGTTGATTGAGGCTGTCGTTCACATGAGACCCGCTGCTCTCCTCTGTGCCGGGAGTGACAGAGCGATCTTCACTGTTGTCTTCCTCACTGCTTATCCGCAGGGCATCTTCATCACCTGAACTTAATTCGATCACATCTGGAGGAGTACAAATGAACATCAAGATACCTCAACCACAATTTGCTTCTTAAGAAAATAGATTTTGCCTACATTACACACACACACACACACACACACATATACATATACATA
>NW_015547737.1:631006-633382 GCF_001515605.1 Sinocyclocheilus anshuiensis
GATATCGGAATTATATCGTATCGACCGAAATTAAGAAATATACCGTGATATAAATTTTGGCCATATCGTCCAGCCCTAACATATATATATATATATATATACACACACACACACATACATTTTAGGTTTTATAAACAAAATCTATATAGCCCCCCACACACACACACACACACACACACACACACACACACACACTAATCTCAAACAAAATGATGAATATTTAATAAAACGCATATATAAATAATGTAAATAATAATATTTAACAAACGTAAATAAACATTCATGATAATGTACATATATATTATTGCTATTATTAAACACAAATATATTAATAAATATATTAAACACACAAATAAATGTAACGACTTTTTAAATAATATGTCAATAAATGTTATTAAATGTTGTTTATAAATATTATAACAAAAATAATTACATTTTAAACAAACATGTATCACATAATATTTTACACGGACAAAAATAAAATTATTTATATTTATTGTTAATATTAAACATGTATTATAATGCATATTAAATAATAATTACAAAAAATATATGCAAACGATAATAAATGTTTACTAAAAATATGTAAGTAATTGTATATAAATATCATTAATTACATATGTTTAATGTTAATGGTATTATTAAACATTTATCGTAATACATTTTATATAATAATTACTATAAATAAACGTAAATAATAAATGTTTACTAAAAATGTAAATAATTATGTTTAATAATAATAAAAATGAAAAAATAAGACTTGCTTCAAAACATATTTTGAGTTTATAAGATATACAAGTCATATAGTATAAAAATAGTAATAAAAACATGTAAATAATAAGAAAAATGTCATAATAATGAAAAAATGTAATGCAATAATGTAAATGACATAAATACTGTACTACTACTAATACTTGACTTTACCATCTCTGCGGGCAGGCAGCTGAGGGGGCGGAGATTCTTTAGCCTCGCCCTCGTCTCCGCTGCTGTCCAGACAGATCACTTCCTGTTTGGGACCTGGCGCTGCAGTGGATAGATCTGACAGCACAATAAATTAACTAACTACAATACCAACAATTCTGCAGAGGAGGAGTGGGCGGCAAAGGCGAGTCTCACCTGCGAGAAGGGGGAAGTCTTTCCTCTGCTGTTCGAGACGCCGCCGTCGCTCGAGCTCCTCCTGCTGGGCAGCTTTGGTTCCCGCTTCCAGCTGGTGCTCCTTAAGGAGCTTCCTGCGAGCCGGAAGGGAGAGATACAATTAGCAGGAAGACAAATGATTGTAATATATAAGCGTGACATGCTCAACATTCACACAGGCCATTTTTTTGGCCCAATGAGATTTCAGTGGCCAAAATAGAAACCGAGAGAGACAACACTTCCAGATGTGTGATGCTTATTGTGTCTGGTTAGCATTAAAAAGACAGGATTTAATAGAGTCGGAAGTAAAACTTCTTACTTCTCCATAGGAAACTTAAAGGTCCCATATTGTCAAAACTGAAATTTCCTGGCTTTTTTCACGATAACTGAAGTCTAGGGTCTATTTAACTATAGGCCATATAAGTTTCAAAACAGTCAGTCCACAGTAAAATGCACACAGCCTGCATAAAGTAGCTGTGATTTTTCAGGAACCGTTGTGGGCAAGAAATCTGTAGACGCGTCCATAACAACAAAAGACAGTACTTTATTGAACCTTTCTGATAAGAAGTGTGCGCTGCAAACGTGAGCATTTTTGACGATCGTTTCTGTCCAGTCTGCTCGTTTTATCGCATTTAACCACAGCTGTCGTCGGTTTTTTGTCTGGCAGTGGCAGCAGATATGCGATCAAATTTCTAATTTGAGGCTGTATTATGTCGATTCTGGCACCCAACATCACAAGAAGATGATATTTTAAGCTCCTTATGTAGCCGAATCTGCGCTGGTTTGAATGGGCCGCCTCCAGTTTCCCCTTTGTTTTGCTGCCTCCAGCTAGCGCTGTGACGTCGGCTGACCCTAGTTACCTGTGGTTGGCCTGGCCGTGCGTTACTCAGAACACAACAGGCCAATCCGAAGAGAGGCTCATGAATATTAATTAGACAGGCCAAAATCGACCTGTTCTCAGCAGAGCTCCTGAGAGAGGAGCTGTAAAAATATATTGAGATGGTTTTTGGTACTTATACCGCAAATATATATTCTTAAGGACATCAAGACTTAAAATAAAACTCCATAAAGGTGTAAAATATGTGACTTTTAATTTTTAACAATAACTTATAAACCTTTATAGACAGACCTGTTGTGAGTTATGAGGTTGTTAAAGGGGTCATATGATGCAATTTGAAATTTTCCTTTCTCTTTGGAGTGTTACAAGCTGTTCGTGAATAGATAAGATCCCTAAAGTTGCAA
>NW_015547737.1:633647-650818 GCF_001515605.1 Sinocyclocheilus anshuiensis
GGACACGACTAGAAATCAGTGGTTAAGTTGTATTTACAACACTGTTCCAGAACAGTTCAACCCAAATATTCAGATGTGTGCAGCGCATTTTATGGAGGACTGTTTCCTGATCCTGGGAGAGTAGCCTACAATGCGTCTGTGCACAAAGGCTGTTTCTATAAAGTGGGGCAGTTCCAACTTTGCAAGGGCAGTCTGATGCTTCTGACTCACAGCCTGTAAGTACGTTTTTTTTAAAGGATTTCCCACTGCCGATTCAAACGCGAGTTTTGAGCATTGTAGAGTAGCGCTTGTTGTTTGTCATTTCTCCGATCACAAATGCAGACATGGTTTTATGTTTCCGCGGCGCGATGCAACGCAACGCATAAAAAGACAGTATAAGTCATTATAATCAGTAATTATGTCCCCACTGGATGCAACAAATGCCTCGCTTATAATGGGTTTTAATGTTTTAGTCTCGTCGCTCCGGGACACGGCATCACAATATGGTAACATTTCCGTCACACGCTTGAGGTATTCGGCCAATCACAACGCACTGGATAGCTGGCCAATCACAGCACACCTCGCTTTTCAGACCGATGAGCTTTGTAAAAATCGACGCCTTTCAGAAAGGCGGGGCATAGAGGAGCAACAATAATGTACATTATGTGGAAAATAATGTGTTTTTTTTTACCTTAAACCGCATAAACACATTGCATTACACCAAATACACAACATAATGTTTCTTTTTAGCAATGTCATATGACCCCTTTAATGCTTTTGAAGCCATCTATTTGCAATATTTCTACTAAATTTAAATAATCATGTTTAACAGCTGAATATGTGGTGAAAAACTACATTACCCATTATGCTATACAGAAAATTCCACCAATCAGAGCGATGCTATACTGTAAAAATAGTTAATTGATTATATTGAGAATCGCAAGCATTTTTTGTATTACAGATTTTCTGAAATGTTTAAATACACAAATTAAGCTATATGTAATTAAATTTGCACTCATTTGCATAATTTTTCCAGAATGTTGGACAAAGCTAGGTTCAAAATAGAGGTTTTATTTTACTGACAAAGGTTTTTACTGAGGGGATTTTGGATATCTCTATTTATCACTCCATAAATCACAAAATACTATCAACAGCTATAATATACATTTTAACCATGTTTTTAGGAGTAAAGTGTTGTATAAAACCCAAGCAAATGACATATGAGCAAACCCCTCAGTAAAATCCTTCAGAATACAGATGGGGATAAAAGTGTAAGTTTTGGTTTATGTAAGTGCTACTGGAGTGGAGGAAAAAAGTTTATTTTTATTTTTAAAATACACCTTTAGATTTTATGTATTGTAACTGAAATCTACAGACTCAAATAGATAAACTGCAATAAAATAAACACTCAAAAGTGTATCTTGAATATCTTCTTTACACTAGTTTGAAACAACATGTTATGGAAAGCCAAATAACCCAAAAACACAAAACTGAAAAAAAAAGCAATGCTTTTGTCTGTAGTGTCTGATCTAAAACTATTTGGTTTCTACAGATATAGTCAACAACTTTAAATGAATGTTTTATATTTCACCAGTTTTTCATTCAATTACATGATTCACAATGCTTCATGGGATTGTAGTTCTTTCCCTCATTAAAGCCGTTAAGTCCACAGTCTTGTACTTTTATTTTTTGTTTCTATTGCTTTATTACTTTATTGCTTCAAATCAAAGTTTGTAATGTTGTGATTCACTTTGCAGCATGGCTTATAATGATTTAACGAAAACTTTTTGAAAAATGAAGGAAAAAAAATAATACTTCTGGATTCAACGCCGCTAAAAAAAAGTGGGCAGGAACTAATGCATAATCATTAAATCAAGCTGAATACCGGATGTTCCTCCTCAAGTGAGCAGGTTTAGAGGTTTTGGACGACGACTTCTTGGTGTTGCTGTTGGCAGACGCGTTGCTGCGGCTGTCTGGGCTGGATGGGGGTTGAGAGCCGGGCCGTGATGACGTCCGTGAGGTGGACGAGGGTCGGGATGAGGGCTCAGGGCTGGAGTCTCTAGACATCGGTGAGGTAGGTGCCGGGCTGGTCAGATCTCTTTGATCCTTGGCCTCCAGGCTCTCAAGCTGGTCTGTTGAGAGGAAATACCAAGCAATCAATAATTGATTCACAGACTGAAAGCTGAGCGCACACATTAGCGGTGATGCCAGACAGAAGCCTGATGCTTTTAACTTCATATAAACATGCCTTAATTAGGGCCCTATGAAATCAGCTTTATTTATTTTTTTCCAAATTCCGTTTTTTTTCCGTTTTCATTTTTCTGGACTCCTTTTTAATGGTTAAATTACATTTTAGCAATCAACAAGCATGTCTAATTAATCAACTTTAATTATCACCTTATGCTTTATTGTTACCAAATCTGTGTTTTAGCATGTCTTGCATTTGAATGCATAAAAGCTATTTATTCTTACAATAGCCTTATGAATAGTTTTTTTTTCTCCTCAGAAATTCTGTGTTGTGCATCGGCACGGCTCCTCAGCACGGATGAATCTAATGTTTTGAGGTGTAGGTGTGGCACCAGTGTGGATATTCACTGTACTTCTCAATTACAGATACTATGTCTTGGAAGTATGAACTAAATAAGAATTTTCACCAGAAGAATTTTTCATCTGAACAAGTAAGTAACATGTCTGCCACTTTTGTTCTGAACAACTGAGAAAATAAAAAAACGCATTACAATAAATTGCGCTACCAATGCTGATTATATCTCGCAAAATTAGCACAGATCACGTCAAACCGTGCAAATTATTTTTGTTATACTTTGTTCTCAAATTGTTAATGTTAACAACACCAGCATTGCGTTACTACATGTATTTAGTGTGTATTAGCGTTATCTGTAGATTTCAATTTCTGTACAGTCTAATCTCTAATTGTCATATCATTCGAATTTCATAGAAATAAATCGTGTGGACCTTTCTGGATTACAATGATAAGTGATCTGCCACCTGCAGCATCCACACATGTGATATATACTAGCCGCGACTCCTCTATGTATACAGACGTGACGCAATGACGCAAAGAAACGGCGGCAAGCTCGTATTTCCTGTGGAAACCTACCAGTACCACTCAAACTAGAACATGTTATTACAAGCTTTAATGAAAATTCAACACACTTTATTTTTTGCAAACAAAGGGGATTTACTATTAAAATTAAAACATAGAAAAAAATATTGTGATTATTCCTTAAAAAAATACATTTTTAATCATTTAAATCGAAGTAGTAGTAGTACAGTACATACATTCTACTGAACAATACTTCAGTAGGTAATTCATCCAAACTTTGACAAATTCCGTGACATTCCGCGTTTTACAGTAAATTCCGTTTTTATGACTGGATTCCACAATTCCATCCACGTTTTCCACATTGCGGAAATCATAGGGCCATACTTAATCAATGCAACTTCAAACTCAAACAGGTGTTTAGATGAGAAAGATAATGGTTAGAAAAGATGGTATGAACTAGGGCTGTGCGATTAATCGAAATCGAATCGAAATCGCGATTTGAGACGTTGCGATTTCCTAATCGCAAAGATGACTGCCAGCCTTGAGTTGCAGTCTTACTAACCAATAGAGTGAGCGCACCTCCGTTCTCTCCAATCAGCACTGCTCTAGCCAACTGCGTAAACACCCACCATTTAAAAAAAAACAACAAAACAAAAACAAAGCGGGAGAGAGACAGAGTGGGATTATGGCGTCTACTGGGTCAGATCGATAGTTAGGCAAATTAAAACTAAAGAAAAACGTATGCAACTTAAGCTTCGAAATGACAGACAACGAACAAAAAAGGTAATTTGCAAGAGCTGCGTCATAGCGCATTCAAAAGCTCCCGTATCGGTTCTGTTTTCAGTACTGGAGAATAAAAGATACATTCTTAGATGTTTTTGTTAGTACGTGAACGTTATCTTACACATTTTATCTCCCCAACAGATTAATTTGAAATAAGTTTATGATGCATGTTCGCTATTCCCAATTCAGAAGAGTGCACACACAGCCTGTGTCTGTGAATGCTTCTCATACTCGCTTCTCTCTGCCCCACGCGGCGCGAATCCCGCGTCACGGACGAGCTGCTTCTCGAGAAGCAAATCAGCATACTAGAATGATTTCTGAAGGATCATGCGACACTGAAGACTGGAGTAATGATGCTGAAAATTCAGCTTTGCGGTACATCAATAAATATAATTTTTAAATACATTAAAATAGAAAACAGTCATTTTGATTTGTAATACTATTTCATTTAATGTTTTTACTGTATTTTTGATCAAATAAACACAGCCTCGGCAAACATAAGAGACTTCTTTCAAAAAATATATTTTTTAACATTTTGATATTGTCGCCATCTGATAACAGAACTGTTACCTTTCTGTTGTGTATATTTTTCAAAACATAACTGCCAATTAATAAAAAAAAAAACAGTAACTTAAAATCCCAATTTATTTTCTGAATTAATTTGAAGAAAATATTAATTGTACTAGAGTAAGGTGCATTAAGTGGGGCACAAAACAATGTTAAATGTAAATTTTTTAAAGTCTTATATTTGCTATATATATATATTTATGTTTTATTAACTATTCTGTTTTCTTTACAACATTATTTTGTTCACTACAATTATCATTTATTACTATTTTCTTAAGAGAAACAGAAAAAGAGAATATGCAACAAGCTAGAAATTTTACAGCTATAAGGTGATTCCAAAAATTCCTGCTTTTCCTGGAAAATGATGACATGTTGCTTTCAAGACTATCATAATTAATTTATGAATATTTGACAACCTGAAAATCTGATGTTAGCAAGCTACAAAAATTTTAACAAAAATGTATAATACATCACAGAAAACAAAATATATATGTATATACATTAAAAATGGACATACAAGATCAATGTATGCAAATGCTTCAGTGGCAACACAGAACTGGCCCCTTGTGAATTTATATCAGTACTAGCCAAAAAAAAAAACATACTGGTCACTAAAAAAAACATACTGGTTACTATGTTTACCTTTCAGCTAAGAGCAAAAAAAAAAAAGTTTCTGAAGACAGAATTCAGCGTGGTGTAATTCACTTTCAGCTGTAATCAAGCATCAGAGCAACAATACAACAATAGGAGAACAAAGAGCCACTAAGAACTCCAATCAAAAAATGTTAAAGAGAAGAAACAGAAAGAACTAGAAGAAGAAAAAAACAGAAGCAAGAGATTCAGGCTTCTTACATAAGTGCGGGTTATATAAGAGAAAGCAGTGAGCGGTGTGAATGTAGGCCACGCTCGCAGCCCGTGACACACTGACACATTCACACAGTACAGCACAGCCTGTTCCAAAACACACTCGTCCTCTCCGTCCCGCACCTTCACACCGCACCTGCCTCATCCAACGCCCATGTCCGCTTATTTATTTTGGACAGGCGGAAACTTTAAGCGAGATCTCCGGCTGTCTAAATAAACCGTATCATTTTTCAGTCTCCGTGAAACACAAAAGAAAGGAATTATGTCGTTGTTCTGGATAATTTTGTCCGTACAATGAAAGTGAATGAGGTTGGATGATGTCAAGAACCAAAAATGAAAAAAAAAAAAAAAAAACACCACGAAAGAGTCATAAAAAAGGGCCTACATGACTCAAGCCTTCAGTCTCCAAGTCATAGACTATATTTATAATGTGTTTTCTGTACATGTTTGATTCATGACATATATAGCACTATTAAGCAATTATATATATATATAACTTATATGTGTGTGTGTGTTTTTACATATTTTATATATACATACATACACACACACTTAAGTCATAGCAGACTATTTTTATGATGTATTTTCTGTATAAGTGTCATAATATATACATAACTTCATAATAAAATATTATAATATTTAACGTGTAAAAATATTTATATTTATACACATATATTTTATAAATTTATACACATATATATAATTTAGTTCCCATATATGTCATTTAATATGTATATAATTGTATTTTAATTATATAATTAAATATATAAAAATATATAATTAGTTACACACACATATACAAAATTTGTACAAGAAAAAATATTATATATGACAAAAATATCAATATAAATATTATATATTTGACAGAAGACAGTAATAAGGTTTGGAAATGACATGAAGGGACAGTACATGATGACAGATTTGTCATTTTTGGGTGAACTATTACTTTAAGGTTTTTGCAGCTGTTCCAACAAAAACAGTAGAAATCAATGACTTTCAATCAAAGTATATGTATATACGTGTTTGCCTGTATATGTGTGTATTGAAATACAGTTCCACACAAACCATTATAAACCGGCTGACCTCGAATATTACATTGTGATTTACATAGAAAACAACAACAGAAACACGTTAAACTAGATAGTGTGTGAAATGAAACTGAAGCTCAGGTATATTATTCTGCAGCTGCGCTCGCCACAAACTCGCTGTCATCCTACACAAACACAAATCCACACATGTCACCACACCAGAAGTATATTATCCTATTTCGGCGTCACACATCACATAAAAGTGTTTTAAAGCGCTTCTGTGGACTGAACCGAATGAGGCACCTTTACATAACTGTACTTGGTGACCAGCGGCGCTGCTAAAAGACGAACAACCAGCCGGAAAACTCACCTAACATCCCCGAAACGACCGCCAAACCTCTTTAGATACGCATATCCATTTGTTTTGTACTGTCTTATATGCGTGGTGTATAAAACGCATCATTATTTGAAGCCTACCGAGCGCGCTAGCTGTTAGCGCGTTAGCACGGGCGGCGATGCTCTTTTGTTGACGTTAGCTTCCGCGCTAACTGTGCTCATATAACTAATAAAACGCATTATCGCCGCTTAAACAGGCGTGTGTGGCGGTAAACCAGCGTCTTACCTTTTTACACCCTTGTTAGGATCTCCCGGCTGTGCTGCGATTCATTAAATTACTACTATTAAATTTTGTAGTACTCACGTATTCTTTTATTTTATCTATCAATTGTGCAGGAGCACCGACCTCAAACGCCCCCCGAGGCGCACGGACTCCGTCTGAAGGTTCCGCTCTTCATACGGTCCGGGGAGCTGAATGTCACTGAAGTGTTTCATAATCACTAGGGGTTGCATACAAGTAAATACACCGAGGTGGCGTGTTGTGTAAATGCCTGGAATAATCCAGACAGATGAAAGACCTTACCTTTCTTTCATCTTTTTTTTTTCTAGTCGTTTGGCATGTATCTTTATAGTATTCATACATTTTGATGTTTTAAGTATTATATCAAATCATTGCATAAATATAAAATAGTATATGTAATGTGACATGTTTTATACACATGATAGGCTACACATACAGTATTATATAACTTATTATATAATAAGCATACGTTTCATGATAGGCTAAATGTTATACAACAGCAATGTTTATGGAAAGGTTGTATTAATGGCACAAATATAATATAGATAATATACTATTTTGTCAATTATAATGTAGTAATATATTCTTTCATTAAAGTAAAATATTTAAAATATTTTATTTTACTTATATATATATATATATATATACTGTATATAATTGTTCTTATATAATTTAAAATATTATGTATATTAATAATAATTTTATAAAATTATTTTTTATCATTTAAAATAATTGTTTATGATATAAGCTATATGTAAAATATTTAGTTGCATTACAATAAATTATTGATCATGAGTTCTTGTATGTTATATAACTTATTATATAATTAGAAGCAGTTCATAGCATGTTATAAAACAGCAAAGTTCAAGAAAAGGTTATGTAAAATTAAATACCCCAAATCCATCTAGATGACTTTGACTTTTTACTTGATTATAATTATTAATGTATATAATGATATAATCTAGAAGGTAATAATATATGCTTTGAGTAATGTATCATATTTTTCTATACAATCCTGTACTATTTTTTTTGTTGTTGCATTTTTAGACTATTATTGCAATATAATATTATTTTGTAATTTATAATGTAATAATATGTACTTTCATTAATTATCATACTTTGTTTACAAAGCCTTTTGACTTTAACATGTTGCATCTTAGCACATATCTTTATAATATTTTATTATTTTTGAATATTAAATATTAAAATATTTGTATATAATTTAAAAAATATACATATAATATCTAATATATAGTACATCTAATATTTTAATGCATTACAATTATTTAAATATAATAATATATTTAAAGCTCATGCTATTCAGGTTATGTAACTTTTTATAGAATTAGGAAGCATTTTATGGCATGTTACAAAATAGCAGTGCTTTTAGAAAAGGTTTCTTATTGTGTAAGATCCAGGACTTTTAAAATGTAGCTTAAGACAAAAAAACAAAAAGTACCTGTATCTAGCCTTTATAATTATTAATTTGTTTATTATTATACTAAACTATATAGATGTTATTACATATTACATATTATAGTAAATGTCTCAAACTTTTAAATAAATTTTCCTTATGCACTATAAGTATTCAGTAACTACAAATCACTTGTTGAAATATATTTGAACAAAAAATTATGTACAGTGATGTTTAGGCATAAATAATATCCCACATAAACGGTTTAGATAGAGATATAGGACAACCACATACAGGTACACCCAAAAAAAAAGCAATAAGCGAATAAATAAACTTTTACGAAACCCGTTTATCATGTCAATCATCTATCTGCCTTCAACTTCACTGCAGCACAGCGCTTCTTCAGCGTAATACGTCATGACGCACGGCGCAGCGGAATGACGTCAACTACAGTCGACGGCGCTGCTCTCTATTGTTTTTACTAGCTGTCCATATCGTCCAAAGATGGATCAAATATGTACTAGGAAATGATTGATGCAGTTCTCTATAATATTATGGACTGGTCGATGATTTAGCGGAGAGTTTTGGCGACTCTGATTTCAGCAAAAATGAACAAAGGTTGGCTGGAGTTAGAAAGTGACCCGGGTGAGTCTAAATAAACATTTATGCATATAATACCATTAACTATTCATCAATAATTATTTTATTATTCATAAAATATGCTGTAAGTTAACATGTCATCTCGCAATATAGTAGTTGCATTTGCTGGACTTAGAGTTGAATGAATAACAGTCAAGGCACTCATTTTAACCTCTAGTTTATCTCATAATGTGACACTTTATCTCATATAAAAGCGTTAGTTATAATACTGTCTGTTTTCTGATGTCTCGTTCTCTTTCAGGGTTGTTCACACTCTTGGTGGAGGACTTTGGTGAGTTGATCTGTTTGGCACAGTCATGCTTTTAATGTGTCAGTTACGATCTAAATATGAGTGATGGAGTTTGAATGTGATGAAAAAATATTTTGATAAAAATATAGGGTTTTATATTTATTAGATGGATTTAGACACTTTGAATAAAAGCATCTGCCAAATGAATAAATGTGGGAAGAGTGATGTATATTGCTTATGTTTTGGACTCAGGTGTGAAGGGCGTTCAGGTGGAGGAGATCTATGATCTTCAGAGCAAATGTCAAAGGTGGATTCATCACACACTTTTACTTTTTGTCATTTTTAAGTCTTTGAGCTTAATTTTTAACATTATTAATAATTGTATATAGTATTATTTTGGTTTGTGTATACATTTGTATACATTTTTATCACAATTAAATTTTGTTGTTTTAAGCCCGTATTTTTATATTTATAAAGTACTATTAATTTCATAATAATATTATTAATTTAAATTTTTTTTTTTCATAATTCTACCTATATATATATATATGCAGCAAAAACTCCACAAGTCTGTGTAAAATCTGATTGTGTTATATATATATATATATATTATATATATATTATATATATATATATATATATATATCTTTGTCAATTTTAAGTCTATATATTATATTTATTAAGTAATATTAATTTCCTAATAATTTAAATATTAATTATAAATGGTTTTTGTTAACATATTTCACTTTTAATTTGATTTTGTAATTCTATTTTATCTATCTATCTATCTATCTATCTATCTATCTATCTATAATATTTTATAGTTTATTTGATTATTCTGAAGCTGTCCTGTCTTTTTCTTCCTCTCAGTCCTGTATATGGCTTCATCTTCCTCTTCAAGTGGATCGAGGAGCGAAGATCTCGACGTAAAGTCTCCACGCTGGTGGATGAAACCTCAGTTAAACATATTTCACTTTTAATTTGATTTTGTAATTCTATTTTATCTATCTATCTATCTATCTATCTATCTATCTATAATATTTTATAGTTTATTTGATTATTCTGAAGCTGTCCTGTCTTTTTCTTCCTCTCAGTCCTGTATATGGCTTCATCTTCCTCTTCAAGTGGATCGAGGAGCGAAGATCTCGACGTAAAGTCTCCACGCTGGTGGATGAAACCTCTGTTATCGATGACGAGATTGTTAATGACATGTTTTTTGCTCACCAAGTGAGTCCCTATTGATTTAGTTCATTATTTGGAGACAAGCTGATAATATTTGCATTGCAACATAAATCTGCAGTTATTATCCACATTTTCTATAGTCTGTTTGTCGATTGTTGTGTGCAGCTGATACCGAACTCCTGTGCCACTCACGCTCTTCTGAGTGTGCTTCTGAACTGCAGCGGCGTGGAGCTGGGAATGACTCTGAGCCGGATGAAGACTTTCACCAAGGGCTTCAGTCCTGAGGTTAGTTATACACATAAAAACAAAAAGATAATTTTTGGACACTTAAAGAGACAGTTCACCCAAAAAATGAAAATTCTGTTATTACTCACCCTCGCGTTGTATAACTTACTTTCTGCTGTTGAACACACAAGAAGATATTTTGAAGAATGCTGGTAACCAGATTGTTGACGGTAGCCATTGACTTCCATAGTATGAAAAAAATACTATGGAAATCAATGGCTGCCGTCAACTATTTGGTTACCTTTATCACTTTAAGTCATGTTTAAGAATGTCTGAATGTCAACAAAGTAGCATAGCACACTTATATCTTCTCCATGCCTGTTTTGAAGCACGTCTGTATGTTTTGACTTATCAGAGTAAAGGTTACGCCATTGGAAATGCTCCTGAGCTAGCAAAAGCTCACAATAGCCATGCCAGGTAGAGTCAAGCTTTAATATTACTCTCTTTTCCCCACTAACATAGAATAAGTAGATTTTGCACAAGCAATCTTCGTTGTGGTCTAAATCTGCTGTTTTATAGTTACTGTTTTTGTCTTGTTTACATGTAGACCGGAGCCGCGGCACCTGCCGGAGAAACAGAACGGCATCAGCGCCGTGCGGACGATGGAGGCGTTTCACTTTGTCAGTTACGTGCCAATCAAAGACCGGCTGTTTGAGCTGGACGGGCTGAAAGCGTATCCCATCGACCACGGTGAGAACTTAAACTCACAAAGGACAGTTTTACTGACAATCGGGAGAAGACTAGATTACAAGAATCTGTCTGTCTCCCTCAGGGCCATGGGGTGAGGATGAAGAGTGGACGGATAAAGCCAGACGGGTCATAATGGAGCGAATAGGACTGGCCACTGCTGGGTAAGAGCGAGACTGATCAATATTCATATCTCTGGCCAAGAGGATATGAGGAAAATGATATATAGCCGAAATTGCAATTTATTTGTGTTAAAAATGTATACATCATCAAGAATATTGCCATATTTGAATGCACTTTGTAGGTTTTTTTTCTCTCTCTAGCATATCTGATTTGTCTTTTCTCCCCTCAGAGAGCCCTACCATGACATCCGGTTCAATCTCATGGCGGTGGTTCCAGATCGCAGGATAAAATACGAGTACAAGCTAGACATCCTGAAACAGAACAGGCAGATCGTTCTGGAAGGACTCCAGCAGGTTAGGGAGAAAAAAGTGAGGAAAAGCTTCTTTTTTTTTGTTTGAATAAAATCCAAATTTTGTAGTATCAAACATGTGAACAATTTCTCAAGGTCAGCAGTAAATGTTTCTGTACACCAATGTACGTGCTACAGGTAATTCGGATGACCCAACAAGATTCAGGCCAGGATCGAAAGCAACAAGACTCCTCCTCTTCAGAAGACACGCCCCCTGCTGTAAAAAAGGAGGAGGGGCAAGATACGCCGATAACATTGTGTGCAGAGCAGGCCACACCCACAGGTACCCTATTTGAATTTAACCTAATTTGAATGTTTTATATGTATTTAAAATGAGAACCTTTTGATTAAGGCCTGTTATTGCCAAGAATGACATTTGTGGAGAAATAAGTCAATGGGAACATTTTTGCCTCAAAACACACAACAGTCTGTGTGAATAGGTCTTTATAGTCATGTATAAATATAGTTTAAGCGTTATTCAATAATGTAGGGATTCAAAAAAGAATCTAAAACATGTCCCATGATACTTCAGAAACTCAGGAAGGAGCCGCTGCTTTACCAAGTCCCGCTGGAAAAGTCAGACCCATGGCTAAGCCTGCCACCTTGCCAACAGGGGGCGCTCCGCCACCAGCACCTCTACCTGTTCCCAACCCCATCGTCCAGCGTCTGCCAGCCTTCCTGGACAACCACAACTACGCCAAGTCCCCCATGCAGGTAAGATCGGTTACATTTCAGGATATCTGGAATAGTTAGTATATGTGCTTTCATTCCGTAAGCTTGTTGATTGGCAGGAAGAGGAGGATCTTGCTGCGGGTGTGGGTCGCTCACGCCTACCTGGCCCCCCAAAGCCCTCTTATTCTGATGACGAGGATGATGAGGATGACGAAGAGGAGGAGTGTAGCACTTCAGGTGCCACAAGCAGGTATAAAACTAAGAAAGTGTTGAATTTCCACATTAAATTCTAACATATTTAATGTGTTCTTGCAGTGGTAACAAACCTCCAGTACTCAAGAGGGCGATAGAGTTCCTTCAAATGTCTGTATTGAGAAACTGAAAGTGTTATTATTCAGCTAAATGTAAACATAGTGACAACTTAACAACCTTTACCTAACTTGCTTGGCAACTTTTTTTTTTACCATGACAGTAGTAAGTAGTAGAAAATTACAGTAGAAGAAGAAAAATTGCGCAAAAGCCCGCAATAGCGGCAATGACATATTTGCATTCATGTACTTACATAGAGTACTTTTTGGACCTTCATTGGTTGTCTGTGTGATCGGCAGGGCCCGAAGAAAGGTTGGTCTACGTACACGCACCATGGGCCGCAGTGGAGTGGGTGCGGTTGCGGCAATGGAGGGTCAGCTAGCACTCAGTGTTTTAGCTGAGAAACTCAAGAAGGAAGTCCAAAGGAAGGACTCCATGGCTACAACAGGTTCCACACCTCTGAATGTACGCACCGAGGGTCGCACAGGTGGGATCAGCATCACCTCGGCCTGCCAGCCGTCGCCCACGCCCAGTAACGAAAGCACGGATACGGCCTCGGAAATCGGAAGATGGCAACAACGGTTTCCACACCTCTGAATGTACGGACCGAGGGTCGCACAGGTGGAATCAGCATCACCTCGGCCTGTCAGCCATCGCCCACGCCCAGTAACGAAAGCACGGATACGGCCTCAGAAATCGGCAGCGCATTCAACTCACCATTGCGCTCTCCCGCACGATCGCAAGCAGCTACACGTCCCTCCAGCCCTGTGGTGCCCCACTTGAGTCGTGTTTTGTTTGGAGAAGAGGAGGGGCTGCTCAGGTTAGACGCCCGACACAATCGAGCCGTCCGGGACTTGGGGGTGCTAGTGAGCTCCACAATACTGCGACTGCAAGAAGATGGTGCCATGTACGCCTTGCCACCTACAGGTACTTGTTCACAAAACAGTGAGATTTTATCAACTGAAATTTCTCTCGCACAAGACTTTTTTTGCACACTGGTTTGGGTAACCTCAATCTCATTTGACAGAAATGTTGGAAGGGTTAAAGAAAGTAGGCGGTGTGGAAAAGACAGAAAAAGAAGAGACGACTGGTCAAGGAGGAGAAGAGGAGGTGAAGGAAGGACCATCGGTGGAGATGAAACAGGAGGACGTCAAAGAGTCAGTGGATGTCAAACCCGAAAAGGAGAACCTGCCGTCCTCCAATGCTGAAACCAGCACCAAACCTCCTGGAGAAAAATATACTCCAAAAGTAAGACACCAGCTATTTGTTTTCTTTCTGCATCACTCTGTTTCTCATTAGCAACGTTTGCTACGAGTTAATGATGCAACTTTCCATGAACTTGAGGGTTTCTCTCACACAGGAGTTGCTAGCCTTGCTGAAGTACTTGGAAGCAGACATTGCCAACTATGAAGTGTGTTTGAAAGAAGAAGTGGAGAAAAGGAAAAAGTATAAGGTAAGGTTTCCTGTGAACAAGAAAATGATTTCACAGGACTTTCCAGAATGATTTTCTGATGATTTTTGTCCTTTTTCAGATCGATGACCAAAGGAGGACTCATAACTACGATGAATTCATCTGCACCTTCATATCAATGCTGGCACAAGAAGGTAAAAAAATGTTCTTTCTTCCCTGGAGTGCGAAATAAGATGTTTTCGAGAATCTTCATATGTCACAAAAATGGCAGCATGAAAGTTCTGCTAAACGTCGCCTTTTGTGTTCCACGAAAGAAAGAAAGTCTTATGGACTGCAACAGCATGAAAGTAAATAAGGAAGCTATTCCTTTAGTCCAGTGGTTCCCAACCATGTTCGTGGACCCTTCCAACACTGCACATGATCTTCTTAATCAAACACACTTGATTCAGGTCATCAGCTCAGTAGACACTCGGGTGTCAGACAAAGGAGACATTCAAAATGTCCAGTGTTGGGAGGGCTTCAGGAACATGGTTGGGAACCTCTGCTTAAATCAAATGTCCTTTCTGTGTTTTGTAGGTATGTTGGCGAGTCTGGTGGAGCAGAACATCTCTGTGCGTCGCAGACAGGGCGTAAGCATTGGCCGGCTCCACAAACAACGCAAACCCGACCGGCGGAAACGTTCACGACCGTACAAAGCCAAGCGCCAATAAATGCTAAAAAATAACCGAATGGCAGCAAATCGACAACACAATCTTTCTGAAGCATTGTCCAGAGACATTTCTGAAGATGAACAACGCTACCAAACACCTCATTGACAGTGTTAGATATTGATTAAAATATTGTTTTGTCTAGCTTTGTTTCACATAATAAACCCATATAAAAGTACATCACCACTTCTAAACCAAATTGGTGATGCGCAGAAGATGTTTAGAGATACTGAACCATTTTTCATGTTGCCATATGGAATCATTACTTCATGTGCTGCATCAAGTTAATCATTAAACCAACAATCACTGGAGCGCCAAACTGGGAAAATGGCTGAGTATCTTGACTGAGTATCAGGACTGGTCTGATTCAGGCTCTAAATTACAAAGATTCCAAGGAATATTAATCTCCAGAAATCCTAAATATCTACTCAAGGTGCTACCAAAGATGACGGTGCTCCAGGTTCACTCAAACAGTGCTGGGTATATCTGTCGTTAACAAATGGACCAATCTGTATGGAATTCTAGAGATACGCTTTTCGAAGTTCACCGCCGTTTTGTTCATAAGTATAGTAGACAAAAAGGATCCAAGATTGGTACGGTCACTGTCATGTTTTAAGACTGTAAAATGTGTATTGGTTCATTTCAAACAAATCATTGCTGCAAGAGTTAAATAAGAAATGTGTTTGTTTAAAGTTGACTTGTTCTTCAGAATTTTCTGGAAGATTGTTTTTGTTGGTAAGGAATAGGCCAGTGGGTTTTGTCTCAAACATGTTCTGTTTGTTTGTACATATGTATTTGTGTATTATCTGATGTCCACACATGACTGTCAGGTCTAGACATTGAAATAAATGTTTTGAATTAATCTGGTGATCTTGAGTTCGTTGTGAGAAGCGTCTTCCTTGGAAAGGACTAGTCTTCACACGTGTAGTGAACATAACAGCGGAAAAAAGTAAAAACACCTTCCGCTCGTCACAACCCCATTGAAGGTGAAGAGTTCTTCTCGTGTCCGCGGGATTATTCACGACCATAGTCGAGTCCAAGGAAACGTTTCTGAACGTTTTAAACTTGCTTTTCTAGTAAGTCGATGTTTTTGAACTACGAATACAGGATGGATATTTGTTTGAAAATGTGTAGTAATTTGCTCATATATTTTGCTCGATATTCCCCTCATTTATGTTTTATGTGTTTCCAAATTTTGAGTGATTTGTCCTATTTTTCTAAAGTTTTTGTTGCTGCATAAACGCCAGCGAAAGCACGTGTTGTTTTCCACGTGGAGAAAGTTGTTTGTGCAAGTACACTTGTTGAAATTATGTTATGTTTCCCTATTGTTATTAATGATCAAATTGTTTATGGTGCTTAAACTGTAATATGACCAGTAATACTTCAAACAAGTAAAGATGTTAGATCCTTGAACGAAGTGTTCATTTCAGTCGAATCTTTTTAATGAATCAGTTGAACCGATTCACAAAAAATGGGGACATGTCATTTGGACATGTCAGACTCATGAATGAATATTAGTATTGAATTTTAGTGTTTAATGTAAATGCAAATGATATTCTTTGAAAGAACCGAGTCAGATTTTTTATGTGTTTACATGCAGTAGTTTTGTTTGTTTTTTTCATTAAAATGCTAATATATTGTGTGTGTGCAAGACTTTTCTTGTTTTTCTCATTAATAAATTACTGGAAATAAAATACTGAATGGCTGCTGAGTTGCTTATACAATACAACCAATAACTGACTAAACAGAAAAGTTTTAATATTGGCAAAATATTGGTCAAAACGTGTATTAGTCTGATTTAAATGTGGTTAAAGGGTGTTTCTAGATTGTCTCTGAAACATTTAACATGAACAGTGATGCTTTACTCCAAACTTCAAAACAAGTGATTCATTTTCTGGAATAAGATAAGGTGAGGATGTCATGGTCAATTGTACATGTTGATTACAGTTAAAATAGTGCATCATTCAGATTTGCCGTCAGTTAACATGAAAGAATAAAAGAGCAGTGACAAGGGGAAAAATAGCGTTAGCCAATCAGTTGTAATAGTTAATCGGTTGTTGTTTTTTATCAACTAGCTTGTCAAATGTGTTTAAAGCATTACTTCATGTTATTGCTGGGTGATATGACAATACATATCGTGGCGATGATATAAAGTGTGAATCGACGGACATTTTTCTAAATCGTTTACATAGATAGGCCTGTTGGGGAAAGCAAATATATC
>NW_015547737.1:651197-651917 GCF_001515605.1 Sinocyclocheilus anshuiensis
GAAGAAATTTCATGCTCCCTTGTAAAAGTATTTTTTAGTATTTTTAAAATACAAAAATACAGTAGTTTATTTTGATACTTGGTGTGGCTGCTGTATTTTGTAGTTTATTTTGATACACTTAAAATTAAGGTATTTGGTATTTAATTTAAAAATACATTTTGATGTATCTTTGCCCAACCCTGCGGAGGCCAACCGACGCCAACTGGACCACCACCCTCATATCAGGAGGCTGGTAAGATCTACAAACGAGATGACCAAAGACTATTTGAGCCAAGATGGCAAACCATCAAAATGATTGCTGTCTTTGTTTTCCAGTAGGTCCAGGGCATCCTGTTCCCATCCAGGTTGCGTATGATGGTGGTCAGGCCATGTACCCTCTACAGTCATCGCTGCCAACAGACTATACCTCACCTCAACCAGTGTACAACCCAGCTTACTTGTAATCACAGATTGCACCAGTTCAGTTGGTCAAGACCAGTAATTAAACCAAAACTGCTGGATCATGGAGGGTTATGCATTTCTGCATTGCTTTTGTAAATTGTGCAGCTACTGTGGACACTATCCTACAATGGCGCTGAGAATACAAGTATTGTTGTTCATTAGTATTGCCATATTTATGCTCTCTTATTCACCATTGTTGTTTATACTTGCTTTAAAGCTGCAGTCCGTAACTTTTTTTGGTTAAAAATGATCCGAAATCAATATTTGAGCAAGTACATA
>NW_015547737.1:652189-656606 GCF_001515605.1 Sinocyclocheilus anshuiensis
TGTCCCGGCTACTAGGCTATCGCATGTGAGGATCCTACAGGTGGCCGATCGTTTATAACCTTTTCTCACAGCAGCTAGAATAATTAAATGTATAATTTTGATGGCGGATTGTAATCCAGAAAGAACTGTGTGTTTATTAAACACATGTGAATGAAATTAAATTATATTCCAGTTTTAAATGTGCTTCTGATTACAGATAGCCTGGGATTACAAAAGATTTGTATTTTAAAGACAACCAGTTCAAAGGGAGCATAATTTGCTTTTTGGGTTAAAATAATTTCTTAACATGAAATTCGAGTGGTATGACAATTCGAGATTAGATTGTACTGAAATTGAAATCTACACACTATATTCACATAGTCACGTAATGCTGATGTTGTTAACATTAACAATTTGAGAATAAAGTATAACAATAATAATAATTTGCACGGTTTGATGTGATATGAGCTAACCGATCTTTAGATTTAATCACCATTGGTAGCGCGATTTCTTGTAATGCTTTTTTCCTCAGTTGGTCCGAACAAACGTGGCAGATTGTTACTTGTTCAGATGACAATATACGGTTAAAATTCCTATTTGGGTCATATATTCCAAGACGTAGGCTAGAATCTGTGATTGCGAAGTACAGTAAATATCCACACCGGTGCGGTGACTGACTGCCACACACACTCCTCAAAACATTAGATTCATCCGCGCTGGAACCGAGCCGGCGCACAACCCACGCAAGGAAGATAATTCCGCAAACAGCTGCAATTGCAGGTTTTCAAACAGAGATAGCGACAAAGAGGCAAAACTTACGGACTGCAGCTTTAAACACTTGAATTTGTTTCTTTCTCCCTATTTTAAGCAAAGACATATCTATTGTCTAGTTATTTTGGATCCTAGATTGGTACAAATATTTTGCATTGGAAATTTGTTAAATTGTTAATGTGTTTATCGATTAATTTCATGCCAATCAAACTAAGCAAAAGGTCAAGTTGACTATCAGAGTTAAGAAGAAGAATAAGAAGAAATTGTTTTGCATCTAGTTTATTTAATCTCTCACAATTTTCTTGAAGATTTTGTTGGAGAGCAGTGGGTTTTGTTTTAGACATGTTCTATTTGTATTTATATGATTGTGTACTTAAAATCAATATGCTTCACACGTTACATTGGTGGTTTTTGGTTTTGTTGAGAGTTTCTTGTATGGGGGGGCACAACAGCCACTAACCAGGATTGTTTGAGTTACAACAGCAAGAAAAACGTGGTTTAATTGGTCCTGCAGTCTCCGGAAATACACAATCAGCACGAAACGAGCTCTTGAAGGGGAAGAGCTGCTATGCCTACAACAATACTGTTCTTCTGCTCTTTACTGCAGTTTTATTCAGGATTTATTTTAGCAATGTATGTTCTAGATGTTTTCAAAGCTTTCCATTTGTCATATACGCATCGTTTTTCAAAGTATTGCGAGTGTATACTTGATGTTTTCAGTCCTGAAACCCTTAAATATTGCTTGCCAATTATTTAGAAACTATAAAGACATGAAACGTGAGTATTATTATTACTTATAAACTTTAACATCTAGGCTACACTAAACATGTTAGCTAAGCTCGATTCCTGAACGAATCTTTGCTTTGAGTCGGGTCTTTTCAATGACTCAATCGAACTGGCTAACAAAAATGGTCTGAATGATTTGTTCATCAATTCGACTCAAGATCCGACTCATAATGATCCAGTTTATTGAACAGAGAGCCGTTTTGATGTCAAAATTATGAATTTTAGTTAATTTTAGTAGATTATTTGTAAGAACCGATGGACGGAAGTAGGTCGATTTTATTTTCTGCGCGTTTAGTTTTTTCACAAAAAATAACCAAGGATGCAGATTCTAATGTTTCTAGTGTTTATTTTCCCTAATCTGTCCAGAAGCAAAACCTTAAACTATTCAAGTCACTCTCCCCATCGAATGGAAAACATTATCATTGTGACCATAGTGTTTTTCGTGATGGCCTTTGTTGTGTTCATCTCCTGCTGCCTGAGTAAAAGAATGAGAAAACTTATGCATAAGTGTCAGTATTTGTGTACAAAGAGATGCATGTGGGTTTTGTTCATACTAAATGCTGCCTTTTGATTCATCTTTTGTAGAACATATGGTGTTAAGAATTACCGTCATGATTGCACAATACCATTCACAGGGGAGTCAGTACTCACATTACCAGGCTAATAACCTTCACCCAGCTTATGGATTGCAACCCATTCCGACTGGACCAACTCTGGGACAACCATGTGTACCGGGACCACCACCAACATATCTGGAGGCTGGTAAGATCTGCAAACATATACCTGTTTAATAATAAGAATAAAGCCTAGCACATTCTACAAGACCAAATGTTGTTGAACTTTTATTGTTTTAAGTCTGCGACAAGACGTTCATGTTGCAACAAAATCGCCATACTTGCACTTAATATACATAAAGGGATAATTCATCCAAAAATGAAAATTCTGTCATCATTTACTCACCCTCAAGCACAAAAGAATATATGTTGAAGAATGTTGGTAACCAGACGGTTGACAGTAGCCACTGACTTCCATAGTATTTATTTTCCATACCATGGAAGTCAATGGCTACTGTCAACTGTTACCAACATTCTTCAAAATATCCTCTTTTGTGCTTGAGGGTGAGTAAATGATGACAGAATTTTAATTTTGGTTGAACTATTGCTAAATCTAGCTGACCCATCTTTAAGTGTGTGCACTCCGTCTTCGACAAGAAAGACAGCAACAAGGAGCCACTTAAAATGTGAGTGGAAGTACAGAGCCAAAAACTGTGGAAGCTCAAAACTGCCTAAACATCTTTTTTATTGTCACAGAACTATTTGTTCACATGCCAAGAATAAATTCTTGCGTAACTATGTGTGTGAGTTTTTGAGAACAGGATTGTGGTGACTGGGCGAGATGAATGATTTTGCAATGGCATGACTGACGCAGACAACTGAAAATAAGAAACTTTACATTACATGAGAAATAAAGGGGGAAAAATCAATCCTATCTTTAATTACCGAACAACTGGTTTTCGTTTTCCAGCAGGTCAGTTTCCTGCTCCCTTCAGCCAGGCTGCATATGACGGATGTCAGATCATGTACGATCTACAACCACCGGTTCAACCAGCGGTTCCCACAGACCACACCTCACCTCAACCGCCATACAACCCCGATTACGTGAAATCCCCAGAGACCAGTTAAACCACCACACACACACAAAAAATGGCCAGTTATCAACACTGGATTGTGGAGGGTTTCGCATTCCCGCGCTTCTTCTACAGATTCTGAAAAGATTGTGTTGAGAATAAAAGTATTGTTGTTGTTCATGTGCATTTGCCATTGCTAAGTTAATACTTGCTTTGTGAACTTTTTTACTCCAGTCATGACCCACTGTTTGTTTGTTTCTCTTAATTTTAACCAAATTTGCTCTCAGTGTTTTGACACCTTTTGTTGTATGGCCTTTTGTTTAATGGTCAATAAATGGCATCTTAAACTAAATTTTTTAATGGTCAAAAGTTAATGCATCATCTCTAAGTGTGAAAACAATCCTTTGTACAATTTTATTGTAGTTTTTGAACATTATTCTATCAAACAAATCAACCAGTCACTGGCCAACTTCAGACTTATGGTGAATAAATAGCAGAAATCTTAAACTGAACTGCTCTCCATGTGTGAAAACAATCTTGCACCATCTTAAGACTATTTTTATTGTATATTTTGGACATACTCTTAAAGATAAAGGTTCTTCACTGGCATTAATGGTTCCACAAAGAACTTATAACATACATAGAACCTTTACATCACACAAAACAAAAGGTTCTTTATAGCGGAGGATGGTGTTCTCTAAATATTCACTAAAAGGTTCTTTGGGGAACCCAAAATGGTTCTTCTGTGGCATTGCTAAGAAACCCCCCTTTTGTAACCTTTATTTTTAAAGGGGTGGTTCATTGCAATTTCACTTTTTTAACGTTAGTTAATGTCTAATGTTGCTGTTTGAGCATAAACAATATCTGCAAAGTTACGAAGCTGAAAGTTCAATGCAAACGGAGATATTGTCTTTTAAAATTCTGGCAGTTTATTGCCTACAAAAACGGCTGGTTGGGACTACAACAAGTTACGTCCCGGGTTCGTGACATCACAAACCCAGATAAACCCCGCCCTCGGGAAAAGGCAGCAAAGGGGGCGAGGCCATGCTGTGCTGCTTTAGAGAAGAGGAAGAGAAAACTAGAGGTGCACGTAAAAATCTATTCATATATGAATCGCGATTCTGTCTTCTAACGATTCTAATGGATTCACAAGTTTCAAAATCAATGTTCTAAAGCAGCGGTTCTTAATACTGTTCCTCGCGTTCCCCTGCTCTACACACGCTCTGCATCTCTCTCTCTCTCTCTCTCTCTCTC
>NW_015547737.1:656619-662084 GCF_001515605.1 Sinocyclocheilus anshuiensis
CCGTACTGTATTAAAGCTTTAATCAGGATAAAACCGTATATTAAAAGCTAACATAAGCAGTAGCATTTACAAATAACAGCATATCTAAAAATATGAGACAACAACAAATAAAAAAAATAGGCCTACCATTAAAAGCCGTGCTTGCACAGGTTCTGCACGATCCACTTCAATAATATCTTCTGCTTCTCAATCGGGCTCAAACTGATAAGCCATATTAACAACGCCGTTGTTTACAATATAACCGGAGCACATGCCACCGAGGTGAGGGGCGGGATGTTTAGACGCACTAGAGGCGGTTTAGCCAATCACAACACACTGGGCTAGCTAACCAATCAGAGCCCATCGCCTATTTCTGAGGCGGGGCTTCATACAAGAAGGAAATTATCAGCCTGTTTCTCAGAGAAGGGACAGAGAGGTGTGGAAAATAGGTAAATTATGTGAAAAATAATGAGTTTTTTAAAAAACGAAGCATAAAAAACAGTGAACCACCCCTTTAAGAGTGTATCCACTTACAGCGCTCCAAATTCAGACTACCTTAATCCATTTCATAGAAACTAATATATAATATAAAACTTTTGTTTTAAAAAATATTTGTGATATATTTTACGAGCAAATCACGAACAATCCCTGATAGTATTGGTTAATGTTTAGATTTACATGTTTAACCAGTTTAACTTCAACATTTTTTTTTTCTTACTTTCGCTTTCGTTTCTCCCCAGTGTTTTCGTGCGGTTGATTACAGAAAAGGGGGTTGTGGGGGTGAGGGGGTCTTTCTACGATTGGTTCTTTAGACGCCCACGAGCCGATCTGGTAATACTGTGGGCATCAAGAGAAGGTAGCGAGGCATTGAAGAGGAAGAGCTGCGCGATGGCGTCCACCTTAGCGGTTCTTATGCTCCTGTCTGCGGGTTTATTCACGGAAACAGTCGGTAAGTTTGTTACAAAAATCAAAAGAAACACTTTAAACATGTTTTTGGGCCGTTTACCGATGGCTGCCAAGTACAAAAATTATTTGTACAGCACTTGATTTAACGGTACTTTTTAAACGATGTTCACGTTATAAAGTCCGTTCTCTTGATTCTCTTGAATTGATCATATCATCGCATGGTCTTTTATGAAATGTGTCGCATTTCTACTGTTCTTTTAGGTTTTGGTGATGACTGTAAAGGCTACTTCACCAGCAATAACGTGTACAGGTCTTCGATTAACTGCGGGTTTGGGCAGCACTGCTGTGGAACCTGCAATAACAGATACTGCTGTTACTTTGGATCTGCGAAGTTATCCGAGCATGAGCAAAATATGTGCAATATGTAAGGATTTTTAAGCCGTTTCTTTCTTAATACAATTGTCCGTTAGACCCAAAAGTTACTTTTTATACACCCTCACATAATTCCAAACCAAAATTGTTTGAATCTTCAAAAAGGACATTGTTTTAAATATATTTGGGTCAGTTAATGCTTTAATTCCCCTCATCATCCATAGCTGTGATCTACTGATAGTTCTGTGAACTGAGACATGGTACAATCCAGAGATTTACACTGAAATGTGTTGTGTATATTAGCGTTAATATCTGTTTTTGAGTATCTTGAAATGTACTTTTCGTTTCCGGTGTTGAATCAGTTGAGGTTCTGTCTTTCCCTTTTCTTGTCTCACCCATTTCCTATAGAGGTTGTGGTCTTTTTCACTGAAATGCAGTTTGCAAAATTCACCCCACTCACTGATTGGTGCATGTTACGCTTTTAACAGCCACTTTGTTACTTAAAGAACAAACACTTTAAAAAGCTGTAGTGTTCACAGTCAATTTAAAGACAAGGCAGGAGAGAAGTAGTATGATGCAACTTCTCATTTTTGAGGGGGTCAACGTGGTGGCCTAGGCAAGACAGGACATGACCAAAGGAGTTAAAAAATGTTCTAACAAATATTTTATACAAGCAAATGTTTTCTATTTTTTTTGTGGCAATGTTTGCAATTATGGCCCTGGTTTGAATCCTGATTTGATATTGTATGTTTTTAATAATCCAAGCACAAAGCAAACTAACCAGTGCAGTAACCAGTGTGTTTTACTTAAACCAGAATGGTTTCATTAATTTTTTTTTTTTTAATCAATAAATGAAATGTTAATTAATAACATTTGAATATAAATAAGATTTATAGATTAGATTATAGATTAAATATCCTAGAAGATGCTTTTTCTAATGCTTGTTGCTTCATGTTTTTATCTGTCCAACAGCAGAAACAGTAGTATTGCCATTGGCTTATCAGTAGTGGGGTTTGTGGTCTTCATCATCGTGTTCATCACCTGCTGCTGCTGCCCCTGCTGCTGTATCTATAAAATGTGCAAAAAACCCAGACGTAAGTGTTTTAGTGTTAAAGAAATACTTCAGCAAAAACTGAAAACGTACTCGTCCTCAGGCCATTCAAGATGTAGATGAGTTTGTTTTTTCATCAGAAAAGATTTGGAGAAATGTATCATTTTATCTCTTGCTCAGCAATGGATCCTCTGCAGTGAATGGGTGCCGTCAGAATTAAGAGTCCAAACAGCTAATAAAAACGTCACAAAAATCCACAAGTAATCTACACGACTCGTCGATCAATTAATGTCTTGTGAGGCTATCATTCCATCATTAAGGCGCTTTATAACATTAAATTGTCACTTTTGGCCAAAATGCAAGTCCTCTATCCATAATATTGCTATCGCCAGTAAAAAAAATGGTCTTGTCTGAATCAGAAGAGAAATATGCACAGATCAATCATTGTTTACAAGTGAAAATAGTCAAAACCGTTCTAAACAAATATGTTGGTGGATTTTGATGTGAGACTTTTTCACAGGAGAAAGTGTTGTTATAGATTATTTTGTCCAGTAGCGATGAGATTTGTTTCTTGGAAACATGCGGCTTTTGGCTTCACAAGACATTAATTTATGGACTGGAGTAGTGTGGATTGCTTGTGGATTATTATGATGTTTTTATCAGCTGTTTGGACTCTCATTCTGACGGCACCCATTCACTGCAGAGGATTAACTGGTGATGTAATGCTAAATTTCTCCAAATCTGTTCTGATGAAGAAACAAACTCATCTACATTTTGGATAGCCTGAGGGTGAGTAAATGTTCAGCAAATTTTTATTTTTGGGTGAACCGTTCCATTAATGGGGATTATATATTATTCAGGGGGCTAGTCAAATTTAATTATTAATTGATTTCTGTCTTGTTTTTTCCCCACAGCTGTGGTAGGAACGCATATAACTACAGTCATGAATACACAATGCATTCAGCAGCAGCAGCCTGTAATGCAGGGAGGCCAGTACCCACAATACCAACCAGTGCCGACTCAACCGGGTTATGGTGGTCAGCCTATGCAGACAGGACCATATCAGGGACAGTCATATGCACCAGGACCCCCACCCTCGTATCACGTGGCCAGTAAGAACACCTAATACACTCTTAAAAATAAAGGTGCTTCAAAAGGTTCTTCAAGTGATGCCATAGAAGAACCTTTTTGTCTAAATGGTTCCATAAAGAACCTTTAACATCTGAAGAACCTTTCTGTTTTACAAAAGGTTCTTTGTGGCGAAATAAGGTTCTTCAGATTACAAAAACGCAAGAAAGAGATGGTTCTTTAAAGAACCATCTCTTTCTTGCGTTTTTGTAATCTGAAGAACCTTATTTCGCCACAAAGAACCTTTTGTAAAACAGAAAGGTTCTTCAGATGTTAAAGGTTCTTTATGGAACCATTTAGACAAAAAGGTTCTTCTATGGCATCGTGAAGCACCTTTATTTTTAAGAGTGTACTGGATAGACTGAGACCATGTAGTAGTCTTTTCTGTGAAAGTAACTAGTGTCTTTTACTGTTTCCAGTGAGTCCTGGATATCCCACTAGTCAGGGTGCATATGATGGAGGCCGGGCCATGTACCCCATGCAGCCGCCTGCCCAGCCAGGTGTTGCTCCTATGCTTTCAGAGACATCGAATCAGCCGGCCTACAACCCCGCCTACATGCAGCCACCAAACACCGGTTACTAAACCGCAACTGTCTCTCAAATCAGTCATTGCTGGATTGTGGAGGTTGACGCACTTTCGCAAGGCAGTAAGAATGTGCCTAATCTGATGTGCATTATACAAGACTATTGGATGTGTTAAAGTCAGGGTTATTACAGTTTTTAATTTGAGTTATTTTGTTTTATTACTTTCAATTTCTTTCAGTTTAGTTTAGTAAATGATTTTTGGAATTGTAAATAAAACAAAGATTACTATAGAAAGTTTTACATGAAAATACCATTTCAATCTTTCTACTTTCTACAAGCAATGAGTGAAAATTGTTTCTACACAATTTTTTTTTTTAATGCAGTTTTAGTTTTTATTAGTGTTTTCTGCTTTCAGTAGTAATTATTCTAGTATACATGGATACACAATATAAAATTTAACATACTAAAAAGACTAAAATCTAAAATATAACTTGTAATTTTTATTTTTATTATTTTTGTTAGCTAATACTCTTTAGTTACAGCTTATGTAATTTTGTTTTTGAGTTTTCATATTAAGTTTCATTATGTAGACCACATATAAATGTTTTGTTTTTTCCCCCTACATTTCAAATGGCAGGAATTGTGATTCTATTTAAAGAAAGTGTCAAAAAGTTTTCCATTTTGAGGGAAAATAGGGTCTAAAATGCAACCGCATTTTAATAACAATGAGTATCACAAAATGTCCACAAATATGTCATGAGTCCCACTGACTTTCTGTACCAACAAGTTTAAATCCACATGCTCGCTTTTAAGCACAGAATGGCTGTCAAGGTAGGAAAAAGGGTTAATTTTGTTAAAGCAACCTTTGTTAAAGCATTAGGAAACCACTGTCATTTGCAGTTCCTTTTCAGATTTTATTTTATTGTTTCAGTTGACATTGTTTTCTTGAGATGCAGCCTATTTGTTTAATGGCTATACATTTTGAATATGTTTAATTGGTGTTTTACATGTTTTCTATGTTTTAAAGATGTGAAAAAAAATATATTTTACTGTCTTTTAAAAAGAAGAGAAAAAAGGGAGCTAAAAAGGTCTTACAGGAGAACATCAAAGATGTCAAACTCAACATAGTCGTCCAAACCTGCTATATAGTTTGGACTGTCTTTTATGCAGTGCTTGGTGAACTTGCAGCACTTGAATGTATATGGGGCCCCTACTGGTGAAATAAAACAGAAAAAATCTCTAGTGTTTGTATTGTTACTAATCATCTAATTCAGGGGTGTCAAACTCAGTTCCTGGAGGGCCGGAGCCCTGCAGAGGTTCCTGGAGGCCCTGCAGAGTTTAGATTCAACCCTAATTAAACACACCTGATCCAACTAATCAAGTCCTAAGTCCTTATTTGAAAACTACATGGTATGTGTGTTGGAGCAGGGCTGTAACTAAACTCTGCAGGGCTGCGGCCCTCTAGGAACTGAGTTTGACACCCCTGGTCTAAACAGAGAAGAAG
>NW_015547737.1:664427-700352 GCF_001515605.1 Sinocyclocheilus anshuiensis
GACAGAGGAGCATGCTGAGTGCGCACTCTCCTGAAGTCAACAACAATCTCCTTCGTCTTCTCCACATTCAGAGAGAGATTGTTGTCACTGCACCACCCGGCCAGGCGGCTCACCTCGCTCCTATAGTTTGTCTCATCTTTGTTGCTAATGAGACCCACTACAGTCGTGTCATCCGCAAACTTAATGAAGAGGTTGGAGTTGTGTGACGGTGTGCAGTCGTGGGTCAGCAGAGTGAAGAGGAGGTATATTACAAATACCATGGTTAAACTATGGTTAATGTAGCAAAACCATGGTTAATTTGTGGTTACCATGGTTTAACTGCTGTACCCATGGTTTTTTGGTTTTATTTTAGTTAAACCATGGTTAATTTTTGCAAGGGAAGGTAGTCCAAAGTCCAAAACACTAGACATAGACATCTACCTTCTTGCATCCACTTGTTGTTACGTTTACTGTTTAGTAAACTAGTCAGGTTGTGGAGAAGTTAAAACGTTTTTTACGAGTTTTGATTCAAACTGAAACAACAAAATATGAAGTTGTAGTTCCCTTTAGAACGGTCTCTCCCTTTGTGTTAACGCTATGGGAAACTCATGTTTACTCTGATACTGAAGCCTGATTTGATCACATTTGTGTAGCTGCACGAATCAATGGTGCTTCAAACTGCCAAAAGGGGTGGAGCCGACTGCTATATAAGTCGGCTCTGAGCGCCATTTCGTCCGAATGTTTCTCCTTCAGCGACGAAGACCATCTCCTCACTGGACTCTGAAGCAGGAAGTCGAAGCAAGAAGCTCTGCTGCTGCTGCTCGCGGGGACTCCCTTCATGATGCAGATGCATTGCCTGTCTGGGCAGCACCCACACAGAGACTGCGATCACCAGAACGGAATCCTCACACTGAGAGCATGAGTCTCGCCCTTCTCCGCTCGTGAATCGCCTTCTTCAATGAAGGCAGCCCCGCTCTCCCGTTTCTCCCCTCTCAGCTAGCTCGGAGAAGAAACAGTGGAGTCACGGGGCAGAGCAACCGGGGCTTGAGTGATCTCACGCTGGCACAGGTCCTGCATGCTCACTCTCCCTGCAGCACTTTGATCTGCCGGTGTGTTTTACACGAGAGGATCAGCACCCCTCATGACACCTGACTTCCTTCTCCCCAATGGGTCATTACGAGCTGGCAGAGAGCGGACTGATTCACATCCTCACCAGGCAGTGGAGAATCTCGGCATAGAATGGTCAGCCGGAAGAGCCTGCCCGCTTAGATGAATTGATGCCCGCTGGGCCATCGTCAACGAATCTCCCGCTAGAGACCGCCGCTGTTTTTCCCAGAAGTTCACAACGATCTCACCAAGGCATGGCGTGCCCCTACTTGGTGCTTGTCCACTTTTCTAATTCTGCCGCCCTCACCTCTGTTGACAGCACTGAAGAAAAAGGGTATGGCAAGCTCCCCCCTCGAGAAGAGGCGGTCGCTGCACACTTCTACCCGCCATCTGCTTGGCAGATTTGCAAAGCACTTCACTGCAGCTCAGAAGTTATCACAGGTCATGTGCCACTTCCTGCCTAAGCGCTCGAGCACTGCAGAATGAGGTTACTTGCTCCAGTTTGCTCGCAGGCTGCTTCGCTTCAGAGGTATTATTCAAACTTCGGTACAGGACAACGATGCTCACGTTCTCCAGTCTGAAGTGCAAACACTGCTTGCAAAAGGAGCCGTAGAAACGGTTCCTCTAGTGAACAGCGAGTCAAGCTTTTACTGCCGCTACTTCCTTGTTCCCAAAGAAGATGGCGGGCTCAGGCCCATTCTCGATCTCAGGCATCTGAATCGCTGGCTCATGAGACAGCCGTTCAAGATGCTTACTTTGAAACAGATCCTCGTGCAAGTATGCCTTGGGGACTGGTTTATATCGGTGGATCTGAAATATGCCTACTTTCACATCCAGATAGCCCCCTATCACAGACCGTTCTTGAGATTTGCGTTAGAGGGAGTGGCCTATCAATATATAGACCTGCCATTTGGACTGTCTCTGGCCCCACGCACTTTTACGAAGTGCGTAGTCACAGCTCTCTCCCCTCTGAGGCAGATGGGAATCCGCATCATGAATTACCTTGATGATTGGTGGCCACACTCTGGAGGAATCAGACATGGTTCCCCGAGTTGATTCAGCTGCTATCGGCAGCCCCCTGGCCGATACCATTGAGGAAGGACCTCCTCTCGCAAGCGAAGGGCATGATTTTGCATCCCTGGCCAGAGCTGTGGAGCCTTCATGTTTGGCCCCTCGACGGGAGTCTTTGCAGCTTCCCGCGAGTGTAACCAATAACATTTTGGAGGCTACAGCTCCGTCTACAAGATGTTTCTACTCTCTTAAATGGTCAGTCTTTTCTGACTGGTGTGCAGCATGGAATCAGGACCCACCCTCTTGTGACATGTCCTACATGCTAACCTTTCTACAAGAGATGTTGGACAAGGGGCGCACCCCTTCCATGCTCAAAGTCTATGTGGCAGCCATTGCGGCAAATCATTCTCTTGTGGCTGATCATCCAATCGGCAGAAGCGACCTGGATGTTGAGTTTCTGAGGGGAGCTCGGAGATTGAATCCGCCTCGCCCTCATACTGTGCCGACTTGGGACTTATCTATAGTCCTCAGGCCCTACGGGGCCCTCTCTTCGAGCTGCTCCAGTCGCTTAAGTCCGCCCTCCTTCTGGCTTTAGCGTCGGTCAAGCGAGTGGGTGACCTTCAGGCACTGTCAGTCAGTGCTTCATGTCTTGAGTTTGGGCCTAATGACTGTAGTCATGCTGAAACCAAGAAAAAAAAACAAAAAACGGTTATGTGCCGAAAGTTCTCTCCACTCCATTCAGAGCACAAGCCAATCATCCTTCTAGCACTCCCCAATTCAGAAGGTGAGCAGGGTCCTAATCCACTCTGCCCAGTTTGGGCCCTTAGAGTATATGTTTAGCGCTCTGGCCGGTTTTGGCACTCAGAGCAGCTCTTTGTATGCTTTGGTGGTGATATCTGTGCGGCCGCCGGCCTATTCGTCACCGTCTACTTTCACAGATTTTATAACTTGGACGTCCCTGCCCTGCAGGCACGGATTTTGTCCGCTTAATCTACCTAACCCCCTTTGTAAGTGGGGAAGGTCGTGTTGTGTAGTCCTCAGCCTAAGCAGCTTGGGTCTCATTATTAGCTCATGCTTACAGGAGCCCTCAGTATGGGTGCTTCGGGCTGGACTCGCAAAGTGGCTTCGCTCTTCAATTGCTTATAGCACGGTGCGATTGGATGCGTTCCCCATAGCATATTAACGCAACGGGAGAGACCGTTTGAAACGGAATTCTCCAGTTATTTATGTAACCTTGGTTCCCTGAGATAAGGGAATGAGTGTTGCGTAGGCTGCTGTGCTACAAAGCTGCACACGAGTTCATGACTGTCACTTCAGTCAAAAGATTCTGATGAAACGGCGCTCAGAACCGACTTGTATAGCAGTCGGCTCCACCCCTTTTGGCGTGCTGAGGCGCCATTGGTTCGTGCAGCTACACAAATGTGATAAAATCAGGCTTCAGTATCAGAGTAAACAGGAGTTTCTCATAGCATGTTAACACAAAACTCATTCCCTTATCTCAGGGAACCGAGGTTACGTAAGTATTACGTAAGAGCATTTTTCCCTACTTGTAAAGTAAAGTAACATCCTTTTTAATGTTATATTTTAATTGTTTGTTAATTGATACCTTTTCAAAAGTCCTTTATATATTTTGTCGTGAAACATTTTAAATTTGCATCTCTTCTGTCAGACGTACACTAGCAAATCTGTTCAGGGCGGGGCTACGTACGTCACCTCGCCCCATAACTACTCTCATTGGCTCAGTCATACTTGATAGAGAATCACTTTGTCTGAAATCACATACTCTCTGTGGAGGTACTTTTAAATAAGAAATTACTTCACAACCGTTAAATTAGTTTGGCATTCATTGACCATTAGGTTAGGTTCTATCAATGAATGTGTATTATTATAAAATGTAATGCTGACATGCTACATTCATCATGCTGTCACTGTCATGTGACCTTACTAACCTACCAGGGTTGCTTTGCTTTGCTTCACTGCCATCAAAAGGCCTGTCTCAAAACCCACACTTGCTGTCTTTGCTCTTGAGCACTTGTCTATACTTACATGACATATATCCTGTATTTGGCCCAAGTGTTCAAGTAAGCATGAAAACTGCAAGTGTGTGCAGAAGTTCTGATTTCCTGATGGGACACAATTATATAGTGTTGTGAAAGTACTATTTTTTAACTGAGCCTAATTTACACATTTTGATTTTCAGTACTTTGTCCTTTAAAATATTACATTTACATTACATTTACATTTAGTCATTTAGCAGACGCTTTTATCCAAAGCGACTTACAAATGAGGACAATAGAAGCAATCAAAAACTAACAAAAGAGCAACAATATGTAAGTGCAATATTTACATATTTGCAACACCTCTGGGCATTTATTTTAGGCATCCAAAACCAACTCATATCTACTTGAATGGGGAAATCCTGAAATTTCAAAAACTAAATTACTAAATTAAATTACATATTTCAACTCGGCAATAATGTTATTCCTTATCCTCAAACAGCATTAAAATCAGCATAAAATTAAAATGTACCCATCATATTGTGAACAATTCATCCATAAATACAGTATGTTTAATTAATTTATTTTTTCTTGTAATATTTAATAAAAATGTCATAACGGGACCTGAAAATGTCTTCTCTCTGGTAATACATGCCAGACTTCTCCAAACATCAGTCAGAAAAATTTAATAATCTGTGTCTTGTACAGAATTTAAATAACTTCCAAATTATTAGTAACAAAACACATGAGCGTGAATTATGCAATTTCCACCTTTGATCTAGTAGGTGGCTGATTCACTATGAAAGTCTTGACTGAACTTTTCACTCCTTCCCTCATTGTAGCCACCTACTCTCGTCTACTTTCACATCTCAGATGAGCGGACAGGTTTATTGAAAAGAATCAGATCGAAAGATTGATTCATTCATGAACCTGTTTTAGTCTACAGGCAAAATGAGAAAAAAAAGAGATTTAACTGACACTGAAAAGTCCAATATTAGGAATTGCCCACAAGAAGTATGCAACACTACAGAAATGTCAAAATGAAGGCATGAACATCGGACAGTTAAATGCTTATTTGGCCACTGGGGTTTCAAAAATCTGTTGAGAAAAAAGACGCATATTAACTGCAAATGACTTAAGGCAAAGAATTCAAGTTAAACTGAATTAGTGACAGATCTTATTATGCATATCCATATTGTGAAGTACATCTGGGTGAAGAGTATCATCAGAATCGGGTTCATCCATTGGTTGGATGGAGACAGATCTGAATGTGATTGGCTGCATTCAAAATTGCATACTTCCCTTCTATATAGTAGGCCAAAAACAGTATGTGAACAGAGTCGCTGTGTTGTGGAAAGTTACTTTTAAAAGTAACGCATTACAATATTGCGTTACTCCCTAAAAAGTAACTAATTGCATTACTTAGTTCATTTTTATGGAAAGTTTTTTCCATCTGGGCTGGGCTTACTTGTATGTTATTATTATAAAAAGTTCTATTTTTGGCAAATGTAAAAGCCCTTTCACACCAAAAGTGAAATGAATAAGCGTCTGGCTGAAGGAAATGTAAATTTGAATCTGTACAGTAGAGGGCGCAGCTCAATCAAACCTTTCAGCAAACTGTTCAGCTGTCATTTTGAGAAATACTGAATCTGTTTTTGTGCAATTGAGATGAGTAAATGCATGTTCACATTTAGTCTAGAACTACAGTTAGCATCATGTTTACACGGCGCACACAACGCCTCTGCACTCACTCCTGATTTCTCTCAACATGAGGACAGTAGAGCTGTCAGTCAATACATGTGAAAACAAAGTAACTGGCATTACTTATTTGAAAAGGTAAGTCAGATATTTCCTTGTAAATTAAAAATTAATTGATTACTTTACTAGTTACTTGAAAAAAGTAATCTGATTACGTAACATTATATGTAATGTCTTAGCCCCAACACTGCAGTATGTCTGAATTCATAGTATTTAAAAAGTACCTGACCTACTTCTGGTTAGATTCTGAAGTAGGATTTGTGAATGTCAGTGAAGTGGTAGGTCACATGACAATGACAACATGACAATGTATTATATTCATACTACACACATTTATACTATATAGAACATACTTTTAAACAGTTGTGAAGTAATTGTGTGGTTTTAGTGGACTAAATGATTGGAGAAGTCCGGCATACGTCACCTGAGAGGGGTCTGATGTTTCACTGGAAGATATAGTTATTACATTTTAATCTAAATTTACAAGGTCAAAAAAAGTGAAAGATGAAATATACGTTGATGAATCATTCACAATAACATCAATAACATACAACTGTAAATAAATAGGGTGAATAGGGCTGACTTTAAGTGTACTGGAGATTAAAGGGTTCCTGGTGGTTTCACACTTAATTCTTCATCTTAATGCTTAAAAGTCTTAAAATTTGGCATGAGTGCCAGCATACAAACAGTGTGTACATGTTCTGTAATGTGCAATAAAGAAAATAAACAGTGAGGTAAAGAAAAAAGGAGATTGAGGCCCCAGGTAGCCTAGTTGTTTTGGAAATGGTAGCTGGTTTCTAGCTGGTTGACCAGCTACCATGTTCCCAAAACCAGCTTTTATGACCAGACCTAGTTTTAAAATACATGTGTGGATTTTAGTTGTTGTTTCATCCACTAAGGCTTCAGGATGGGAGAGGCATTTGATGGGTTATGAGATGCACATTGTGATTCCCATTATTGTGAGATGTTTTATGATTTTACACACACACACACACACACACACACACACACACAAGACACACCGCACACACAAAACCTTCATCATCTTTTATCCTATGTTTACGCTCTACGCTCTAGATGCCTAATAGTGTCGTTGTTAAGATTTAAACCTGTAAGTTAAGGACTGGGCTTTTTCCTTTTTCCTTCAGGGCTCGTGAGGGCTTTAGGCATCTTCTCAAATTACAACATCCGCACGGAACGAGCTATTGAAGTGGAAGAGCTGAGCTATGGCGTCCACCATCCCGGTTCTTCTGCTCCTGTCTGCGGTTTTATTCACGGCGACATTCGGTAAGTGTCTAAAACACTTAAAGAAACGGCTTCTTAGCGTTCGGACTTGTTATTTTTTACGGTTTGTCTGGGTAAACCGATGTCTGCTAAGTAGCCTATACGGCTGGATCTGCCCTGACAAACAGACGACATGAAATGTTTTAGCACTTATTCTGTGATGTATTAAAGCATGTCTTTTCTATGTGCCATTTGTGATGTTGTTTTTTTAATGTTTCACGTGTAGCTTTTAGTTGGTAGTTGTTTTCTTTTTTTGTCTACAAAAATGATTTTTTTGCTAAGATTATTAGAGTGGCCTACGTTTTACTAGGTTTTCTGTCTTTCTACGAATTTCACATTTAATTCAGAATGTTTGTTTGTAATTATTTGTGAAATTTACTAGCAAATTCTGATTTTTTTTTTCCGACACCAGTTTTTTTTTTCAGTGTAGTAAATAAAGATATTATTTGTAATCTGTTTAATTATCTAATTCAAATTTTGTATGAGTTTTTTTTTTGTATATGAATTTTTTTTTATCTTTATGAAGTCTTAACATGTTTCCGTAGATTTAAAAACATCTGAAATGTTATGCATTTCCTCATACCATATGGGTCTAAAATCTGTTCACAACAAGTGATGCAACACAGCTTACAGGAATTATTTAATAAATGTAATTGTTGTTCCAATGCTTATTATTTTCTTGCATGAAACCCAAAAGAAGACGTTTGGCAGAAAGTTTGTGCTGCTCGTTTACAAACAAGAAAAATAGATGGTTATTTACACTGTCAAACTCTAAAAAGCCATAAATGTACCATTAAAAATAATCTAAATGGCTAAATTCCAAGTCATATTCCAACTAATTGGGTTTGGGTGACCTGACATTGAGTAAAAGATAGCAAAAATGTAATTTGTGGTTGAACTACTCCTATAATATATTGTTGGCCAATTTGTCATTTATTTCTCTTGTCTTTTTGCTTTGTTCAGCCGATAATGACTGCAAGAGCTACATCTCCAGCGCTGGTGTGCTGAAGCCCTCCATTGACTGCATGTTTTTACAATTCTGTTGTGGGACGTGTGATAACAGATACTGCTGCTCCAATCCAATTATGAAGTTATCCGAGGATGACCAAGACGACTGTTTTTTGTGAGAAGTTTTACTTCTCTCATGATAGAAGAAATGTCTTTCATAGCTTCATACTGACATGCACATTTAGTCTTTCAGTGTCGCTAGCGTTACCAAACTACGTTTTGAAAATAATGACTTCCCAAGCCCAATCCCCATTTTTGTTTGGTCGGACAAACAGATAGCGAAGCCATTGGTTAAAGGGGTCATATGATGCTGCTAAAAAGAACAGTATTTTGTGTATTTGGTGTAATGAGATGTTTATGCGGTTTAAGGTAAAAAAAAACATTATTTTCCACATACTGTATTGTTTCTCCTCTACGCCCCGCCTTTTTGAAACGCATCGATTTTTACAAAGCTCATCGGTGTGAAAAAGCGAGGTGTGATGTGATTGGCCAGCTATCCAGTGCGTTGTGATTGGCCGAATACCTCAAGTGTGAGACGGAAATGTTACGCCCCTCACCCTACTGTGATGATGCCCTGTCAGGCCGGAGCGATGATTCAAAAACATGAAAACCCATTATAAACGAGGCATTCGTTGCATCCAGTGGGGACATAATTATGGATTATAATGACTTATACTGTCTTTTTACGCGTTGCGTTGCATCGCGCCGCGTAAACATAAAACCATGTCTGCATTTGTGATCGGAGAAATGACAAACAACAAGCCCTACTCTACACTGCCCAAAAAACTCGCTTTAAATATATAAAATATAAAAACTCTTTAAATATAAAAAATTTTAAATTGACTTTGAGTCAGAACAGCCGGCATTGTAGTCTTCTCTCCCAGGTAGGCTGCTGTGCTACAAAGCTGCACACGAGTTCATGACTGTCACTTCAGTCAAAAGATTCTGATGAAACGGCGCTCAGAACCGACTTGTATAGCAGTCGGCTCCACCCCTTTTGGCGTGCTGAGGCGCCATTGGTTCGTGCAGCTACACAAATGTGATAAAATCAGGCTTCAGTATCAGAGTAAACAGGAGTTTCTCATAGCATGTTAACACAAAACTCATTCCCTTATCTCAGGGAACCGAGGTTACGTAAGTATTACGTAAGAGCATTTTTCCCTACTTGTAAAGTAAAGTAACATCCTTTTTAATGTTATATTTTAATTGTTTGTTAATTGATACCTTTTCAAAAGTCCTTTATATATTTTGTCGTGAAACATTTTAAATTTGCATCTCTTCTGTCAGACGTACACTAGCAAATCTGTTCAGGGCGGGGCTACGTACGTCACCTCGCCCCATAACTACTCTCATTGGCTCAGTCATACTTGATAGAGAATCACTTTGTCTGAAATCACATACTCTCTGTGGAGGTACTTTTAAATAAGAAATTACTTCACAACCGTTAAATTAGTTTGGCATTCATTGACCATTAGGTTAGGTTCTATCAATGAATGTGTATTATTATAAAATGTAATGCTGACATGCTACATTCATCATGCTGTCACTGTCATGTGACCTTACTAACCTACCAGGGTTGCTTTGCTTTGCTTCACTGCCATCAAAAGGCCTGTCTCAAAACCCACACTTGCTGTCTTTGCTCTTGAGCACTTGTCTATACTTACATGACATATATCCTGTATTTGGCCCAAGTGTTCAAGTAAGCATGAAAACTGCAAGTGTGTGCAGAAGTTCTGATTTCCTGATGGGACACAATTATATAGTGTTGTGAAAGTACTATTTTTTAACTGAGCCTAATTTACACATTTTGATTTTCAGTACTTTGTCCTTTAAAATATTACATTTACATTACATTTACATTTAGTCATTTAGCAGACGCTTTTATCCAAAGCGACTTACAAATGAGGACAATAGAAGCAATCAAAAACTAACAAAAGAGCAACAATATGTAAGTGCAATATTTACATATTTGCAACACCTCTGGGCATTTATTTTAGGCATCCAAAACCAACTCATATCTACTTGAATGGGGAAATCCTGAAATTTCAAAAACTAAATTACTAAATTAAATTACATATTTCAACTCGGCAATAATGTTATTCCTTATCCTCAAACAGCATTAAAATCAGCATAAAATTAAAATGTACCCATCATATTGTGAACAATTCATCCATAAATACAGTATGTTTAATTAATTTATTTTTTCTTGTAATATTTAATAAAAATGTCATAACGGGACCTGAAAATGTCTTCTCTCTGGTAATACATGCCAGACTTCTCCAAACATCAGTCAGAAAAATTTAATAATCTGTGTCTTGTACAGAATTTAAATAACTTCCAAATTATTAGTAACAAAACACATGAGCGTGAATTATGCAATTTCCACCTTTGATCTAGTAGGTGGCTGATTCACTATGAAAGTCTTGACTGAACTTTTCACTCCTTCCCTCATTGTAGCCACCTACTCTCGTCTACTTTCACATCTCAGATGAGCGGACAGGTTTATTGAAAAGAATCAGATCGAAAGATTGATTCATTCATGAACCTGTTTTAGTCTACAGGCAAAATGAGAAAAAAAAGAGATTTAACTGACACTGAAAAGTCCAATATTAGGAATTGCCCACAAGAAGTATGCAACACTACAGAAATGTCAAAATGAAGGCATGAACATCGGACAGTTAAATGCTTATTTGGCCACTGGGGTTTCAAAAATCTGTTGAGAAAAAAGACGCATATTAACTGCAAATGACTTAAGGCAAAGAATTCAAGTTAAACTGAATTAGTGACAGATCTTATTATGCATATCCATATTGTGAAGTACATCTGGGTGAAGAGTATCATCAGAATCGGGTTCATCCATTGGTTGGATGGAGACAGATCTGAATGTGATTGGCTGCATTCAAAATTGCATACTTCCCTTCTATATAGTAGGCCAAAAACAGTATGTGAACAGAGTCGCTGTGTTGTGGAAAGTTACTTTTAAAAGTAACGCATTACAATATTGCGTTACTCCCTAAAAAGTAACTAATTGCATTACTTAGTTCATTTTTATGGAAAGTTTTTTCCATCTGGGCTGGGCTTACTTGTATGTTATTATTATAAAAAGTTCTATTTTTGGCAAATGTAAAAGCCCTTTCACACCAAAAGTGAAATGAATAAGCGTCTGGCTGAAGGAAATGTAAATTTGAATCTGTACAGTAGAGGGCGCAGCTCAATCAAACCTTTCAGCAAACTGTTCAGCTGTCATTTTGAGAAATACTGAATCTGTTTTTGTGCAATTGAGATGAGTAAATGCATGTTCACATTTAGTCTAGAACTACAGTTAGCATCATGTTTACACGGCGCACACAACGCCTCTGCACTCACTCCTGATTTCTCTCAACATGAGGACAGTAGAGCTGTCAGTCAATACATGTGAAAACAAAGTAACTGGCATTACTTATTTGAAAAGGTAAGTCAGATATTTCCTTGTAAATTAAAAATTAATTGATTACTTTACTAGTTACTTGAAAAAAGTAATCTGATTACGTAACATTATATGTAATGTCTTAGCCCCAACACTGCAGTATGTCTGAATTCATAGTATTTAAAAAGTACCTGACCTACTTCTGGTTAGATTCTGAAGTAGGATTTGTGAATGTCAGTGAAGTGGTAGGTCACATGACAATGACAACATGACAATGTATTATATTCATACTACACACATTTATACTATATAGAACATACTTTTAAACAGTTGTGAAGTAATTGTGTGGTTTTAGTGGACTAAATGATTGGAGAAGTCCGGCATACGTCACCTGAGAGGGGTCTGATGTTTCACTGGAAGATATAGTTATTACATTTTAATCTAAATTTACAAGGTCAAAAAAAGTGAAAGATGAAATATACGTTGATGAATCATTCACAATAACATCAATAACATACAACTGTAAATAAATAGGGTGAATAGGGCTGACTTTAAGTGTACTGGAGATTAAAGGGTTCCTGGTGGTTTCACACTTAATTCTTCATCTTAATGCTTAAAAGTCTTAAAATTTGGCATGAGTGCCAGCATACAAACAGTGTGTACATGTTCTGTAATGTGCAATAAAGAAAATAAACAGTGAGGTAAAGAAAAAAGGAGATTGAGGCCCCAGGTAGCCTAGTTGTTTTGGAAATGGTAGCTGGTTTCTAGCTGGTTGACCAGCTACCATGTTCCCAAAACCAGCTTTTATGACCAGACCTAGTTTTAAAATACATGTGTGGATTTTAGTTGTTGTTTCATCCACTAAGGCTTCAGGATGGGAGAGGCATTTGATGGGTTATGAGATGCACATTGTGATTCCCATTATTGTGAGATGTTTTATGATTTTACACACACACACACACACACGTGACACACCGCACACACAAAACCTTCATCATCTTTTATCCTATGTTTACGCTCTAGACGTCACATGCCTAATAGTGTCGTTGTTAAGATTTAAACCTGTAAGTTAAGGACTGGGCTTTTTCCTTCCTAAGGCAGGGCTCGTGAGGGCTTTAGGCATCTTCTCAAATTACAACATCCGCACGGAACGAGCTATTGAAGTGGAAGAGCTGAGCTATGGCGTCCACCATCCCGGTTCTTCTGCTCCTGTCTGCGGTTTTATTCACGGCGACATTCGGTAAGTGTCTAAAACACTTAAAGAAACGGCTTCTTAGCGTTCGGACTTGTTATTTTTTACGGTTTGTCTGGGTAAACCGATGTCTGCTAAGTAGCCTATACGGCTGGATCTGCCCTGACAAACAGACGACATGAAATGTTTTAGCACTTATTCTGTGATGTATTAAAGCATGTCTTTTCTATGTGCCATTTGTGATGTTGTTTTTTTAATGTTTCACGTGTAGCTTTTAGTTGGTAGTTGTTTTCTTTTTTTGTCTACAAAAATGATTTTTTTGCTAAGATTATTAGAGTGGCCTACGTTTTACTAGGTTTTCTGTCTTTCTACGAATTTCACATTTAATTCAGAATGTTTGTTTGTAATTATTTGTGAAATTTACTAGCAAATTCTGATTTTTTTTTTCCGACACCAGTTTTTTTTTTCAGTGTAGTAAATAAAGATATTATTTGTAATCTGTTTAATTATCTAATTCAAATTTTGTATGAGTTTTTTTTTTGTATATGAATTTTTTTTATCTTTATGAAGTCTTAACATGTTTCCGTAGATTTAAAAACATCTGAAATGTTATGCATTTCCTCATACCATATGGGTCTAAAATCTGTTCACAACAAGTGATGCAACACAGCTTACAGGAATTATTTAATAAATGTAATTGTTGTTCCAATGCTTATTATTTTCTTGCATGAAACCCAAAAGAAGACGTTTGGCAGAAAGTTTGTGCTGCTCGTTTACAAACAAGAAAAATAGATGGTTATTTACACTGTCAAACTCTAAAAAGCCATAAATGTACCATTAAAAATAATCTAAATGGCTAAATTCCAAGTCATATTCCAACTAATTGGGTTTGGGTGACCTGACATTGAGTAAAAGATAGCAAAAATGTAATTTGTGGTTGAACTACTCCTATAATATATTGTTGGCCAATTTGTCATTTATTTCTCTTGTCTTTTTGCTTTGTTCAGCCGATAATGACTGCAAGAGCTACATCTCCAGCGCTGGTGTGCTGAAGCCCTCCATTGACTGCATGTTTTTACAATTCTGTTGTGGGACGTGTGATAACAGATACTGCTGCTCCAATCCAATTATGAAGTTATCCGAGGATGACCAAGACGACTGTTTTTTGTGAGAAGTTTTACTTCTCTCATGATAGAAGAAATGTCTTTCATAGCTTCATACTGACATGCACATTTAGTCTTTCAGTGTCGCTAGCGTTACCAAACTACGTTTTGAAAATAATGACTTCCCAAGCCCAATCCCCATTTTTGTTTGGTCGGACAAACAGATAGCGAAGCCATTGGTTAAAGGGGTCATATGATGCTGCTAAAAAGAACAGTATTTTGTGTATTTGGCGTAATGAGATGTTTATGCGGTTTAAGGTAAAAAAAAACATTATTTTCCACATACTGTATTGTTTCTCCTCTACGCCCCGCCTTTTTGAAACGCATCGATTTTTACAAAGCTCATCGGTGTGAAAAAGCGAGGTGTGATGTGATTGGCCAGCTATCCAGTGCGTTGTGATTGGCCGAATACCTCAAGTGTGAGACGGAAATGTTACGCCCCTCACCCTACTGTGATGATGCCCTGTCAGGCCGGAGCGATGATTCAAAAACATGAAAACCCATTATAAACGAGGCATTCGTTGCATCCAGTGGGGACATAATTATGGATTATAATGACTTATACTGTCTTTTTACGCGTTGCGTTGCATCGCGCCGCGTAAACATAAAACCATGTCTGCATTTGTGATCGGAGAAATGACAAACAACAAGCCCTACTCTACACTGCCCAAAAAACTCGCTTTAAATATATAAAATATAAAAACTCTTTAAATATAAAAAATTTTAAATTGACTTTGAGTCAGAACAGCCGGCATTGTAGTCTTCTCTCCCAGTTTGTTGTATTTCCTCAGCGACCAGCACGGATCAGCTCCAGGCATGACGAAGCAGATATCGTCCTCTTTTGGAAGACCAAACAAAGTAGTTTCACTTTCACAACAAATCACACAGCGTCTTTACGACATGGCGGCGGAAACAACAAAACTACAGCGAGAATAAAAGTTACGCCTTCTTTCTTTGCGTGAACATTTGGGCGGCGTTATGCAAATCTTCCCACAGAGCGACGTAGATATGTGGGGGCGTGTTAGAACGAGCCGTTTTAGGTAGGCGTGGTTGACCCTGAACTTTTATAAAGAATATCTCTTTGGATTTGAGACTTTAGTCTTTGCAACTTTACAGATCTTCTTTATGCACCAAGAGCTTGTAACACTCCAAAGAGAAAGGAAAAATTGGAATCGCATCATATGACCCCTTTAAGTCAATGCCGCTGAGCTGGGATAGTCAAAATGTTTTGATAGTGACAGAGTATTATGTTCATTTTTCAGGGAAATCTATCTGCGAATTAGAATAAGATTGTGATTAGGTCATATATGAACCAATAAAGTGTGTTTCTAATGTGTCTTTTTTCATAATCTGTCCTAAAGCAATGATTATAAGTCCGTTGCTGTTGGCGTGACAATAGCGGGGATTGTGACCTTAATCATTATGTTCATCATCTGCTGCGTCTGCCCCTGCTGCTGCCTCTACAAAATGTGCAGAAACCCCAGACGTAAGTGTCCACAATTGCAGATTGCATCCATTCTTGTTCATGTTTTCAATTTGAGTCATGATATAATTGGACAGGAGTCATATTCCATGTTCAAATGTGAAGCCAATGAAAAAATATTTAGCAATTTCTCAAACTGAATCTCACGAAACCCATCACTAACTTGTTAATTGCGACATTATATTCACAAAAAACATTTCTCAATTTTATTTCTTTTAATTTTGGTGTGAAATGTGACCTAGGTGTGTTTTCGTGAGGCTGATCCATGTATAAAACAGGGCAGAAATGTTTTTTAAAAAATGTCCACAAGTTTAGACTTTCTCTGACCTTGTAGCCTATGATACAAATGTCACATTATTTTCATAAACATGTATACATCATGGTAGTATTTATTTTATTGCCTTTTTATGCTAATCTAAAAAAAAAGTACTAAAAATACTATATGTTGGTAATTACTACTGTTAATTACTACTGTATTCTTTTTACTAAAAAAAAAAAATATATATGAAAATCAAGTTTCGTTAAATAATGTTATAATATATAAATATGGTAAATAAAAAATAATAATTGAGAATAGGAATTCCAAAATAAAGTCAAATGGTCTGGACGTGTTACTACGTGAATGTTTTTATGCCAAATAGATGACATTTTGGGTCAAAATATGACATGTGCGTGTTTTGTTCAACTGACCCGTGTGTAAGACAGGGTACAACTTTTTTTCACAAGTTTAGACTTTCTCTGACCTTGTAGCCTATGCCACAAATGCTGGAATGTGACTTTTGAGAGCAGAAAAACTGAATGCTGGAGCATTCTGGAATTCCCCACCCAGTCTGACTCACTGTGTCCACAGCAACCACAAACGGGGAGGAAACACCCATGTGCTACAGGAAGAGGCCTATAGTGCCAATAACCACTGTTAATGATTGTGTCACAAGACGCTCACATGACACATCTCAACTTCTGTTTTAAACATTTAGTTACTTAGGGGGGAGGAAGTGATTTGGCTTTTCATTCTGGGAACTAGGAATATAGTACCCTTCTTAAAGTGACAGTGCACCTAAAACCAAAATTTTAATTTTTGAGTGCACTACCCCTTTAAGAAGCATGTTCATCATATGAAAGACACACTGTTAAATTCACTGACCTGCTCAACCTGTTTATTTGTTTTCTGCTTTAAGCAGTGTTATTTTAATATCATTGAGATACCATTGTAAGTTTTTATTAATATTTTGAATTCGTTTTTATTTTTATACTTTTGTTTTCATTTTGATTTGAACATTTTAGTCATTCTGTTGTGTTTTTGTTATTTTTATTAGTTTTTTTTATATGTTTATATAGTTTTTATTCATTTTTATTTCAGTTTTAGTTATTTTAGTACATCAAGTTAAACTGAATAAAAATTAGATTTTTCTTTTTAATTTTAAAGCAACATTAAAATAAGAAATGTTTCTTTGTTTTATTTTATTTCATAATGTTTTTTTATATTTTGTTTTATTTTATTTCATAATTTTAGTTAGTTTAAAGTTGCAGAACAGCATTTCTTCACAGGGTGGATTGTTTTTATTTTCGGTCAACATGAAGGATATTCTTTAGTATTGTTGTAAAGTTATTCATTTATAATTGCGATATAATGTACCATTTTTAACAGTGTTAGTGGATATCTGTAGAGCAGGGTGGCCAATATAATACCAATATTTATATAATGTAAAAATATCAAATGGCAAGTTATAGAAAATCTGTCTTCATATTAAACAAATGGTCAGTTTATTAATATGCCTGGTCTCTCTCTCTCTATTTATAGCCTAATAATCTAATAATTAAGGCACAACTGGAAGTTGAAGTCTAGTGCATTTCAAATGTATCCATTTAACTGCGACAGAGGAACTACAGCTGTGATTGTGGTTGCAAATGTTATCAGGCTGCCCTTCTTTATTGGCTTTAAAAACAAAGTGTGTATAAATATATTATTTTAAATTATAATATTTGACAATATTACTGTTTTTAAAGTGTTTCTGATCAAATACATGCAGCCTTGGTGAACATAAGAGGCTTTTTTCAGAAGCATTAAAAAAATCTGCAGTGTCTTTTATATAATGTGCATGTATGCTATGCATTGACTGTGAATTTATCAACTCATTATTCATGTTCACCTTTGATTCTTTTACAGCTGTTATGGGAGCAACAACAGCTACAGTTGTAACCACACAATATCCTCAGCAGCCTGTCGTTCAGGGAGGTCAGTACCCGCCGTACCAGCCCATGCCGCCTCAGGCCGGGTACGGCGGCACACCAGCTTATGGTGGACAACCCATGCCGACGGGACCATACCAGGGCCAGCCATATGCAGCGGGACCACCACCCCCATATCAGGAGACTGGTAAGATAATACGACCTTGCACAACAAAAAGTCCAGTCAGCCGGGCTATTTACAAATATTCATGATGATTTTGCTGTGAATGTTGACATTTTAATGCACTTTTTATTTGGCAATTATGTGTCATTACATAGTTTTGCAATCCTTCATTGTCTCATGACTTGTGAGTCATGAGTATGACAGTGTTAAGACAGATGATTCAATTCTTTGAATCCGTTCAGAATGTTTCTGTGAATCAATTCAAAATGATTCATTTGCATTGCCACTGGAAAATGTTGCCTGTGACACTTGATTTATTAAAGTGTTTTAGTAAAAATATATGTTGGTAATTATTGCTGTTAAAACAGATTAGTTTTAGATTATTATGTTTTTTTTATAACAGACTATTTAACAAACCTTTTTACTTTGCGTTCTTGCAAGTTGGCTATTTAAAATGACAAAATTTAAAAAATATATATTTTTAAACCATTTAATCTCAAATGCATATTTGAGATATCTCATACCAATAAAAAAAAAAAAAACATTGCCATTCAAACGTTTTTTTTTAAAGAAGGAATCTCTTATGTTTATCAAGGCTGCATTTATTTGATCAAAAATACAGTGGAAAAACAGTCATTTAGTAAAATAATATTGCAATTTAAAAGAACTGTTTTTAATGTATTATATTTTTTTAATGTAATTTATTCCAGTGATGACAAAGCTGAATTTTCAGCATCATTACTCCAGTCATCAGTGTCCTTCAGAAATCATTCTAATATGCTGATTTAATTCTCAAGAAACATTTATTATTATTATTATTAGTGTTGAAAACCGCTATGTTGCTTCATATTTTTGTAAAACTGATATTTTTTAAGGATTCTTTGATGTATTGAAAGTTAATTTATTTGAAATAATGCAAGTCTTTTGTATCATAAGTCATTACTGTCACTTTTGATCAATTTAATGCATCTTTGCTGAATAAAAGTATTAATTTCTTAAATCCCAAACTTTTGAACGGTAGTGTTAAATTACCCAGTCCAACTGAGTTAAGGTTCAATTTGATAGAATCTAAAAAAACTGCATGGCTTTCACCTGAAAATTTCGCTCTAGATTGAAATGGAAAAAAATATGGATAGAGGTTTCATTGACTCAAAGTGAAGCTGTAATTCTGCATGCGTTTCCAGGAGGCCCAGGATATCCTGTTCCCTACAGCCAGGCTGCATATGACGGCGGGCAGGCCGCGTACCCCGTGCAACCACCAGTTCAGCCCGGATTCGCTCACCCGCCCCCGCCAACAGGCTACAGCTCAACTCAACCAGCGTACAACCCCACCTACGTGGAGCCACCAAAGACCGGCTACTAAACCACAACCTGGATTGTTGATGGTTATGTAGTTTTATCCTACAATTGCGCAATGTACATATACTGCGGACAGCATCCTCCAGTCGGGTCGAGAATGAAATGATCAGTGTTTGCTATCATTGCCGCTTTAAAGTCTTTGCGTGTGCCAGCATCGTTTTCTTTACACTTAAGTTTATATAAATATATTTTTATCTACTCCAGCCATTGTCTGTGACTCCAAGCCAAATAATGTTTTTGTTTGGTTTTCCTCCACTAAGCAAAAGGGAATATGTTTTTCGAGCCTCATAACTGACATGCTTCGTCTTGAAATGCCGTTAAGACGCCTTAAAGCTCGCAGGCTTTATTTTATCCTGGGAATTTGCACAAATCGTCGACACTTTATTAGTTGGTGCATTCGAACGACGCCAGCATGCTGTTTAGATGTTTTCACGTTGTACCATTCAGGTTTATGCATTTGTGAATGTTTGTAACAGTGTTCTCCTGACAGAGATCCAGAATATGCCTTATTTAATGCAGCTTATGCAGCAAATTACACGTGGATACCTTAAATACAACGTTGGTTCCCACCATGTGTTTGGATTATTTTATGGAATTTGTGTTTTGGATGTTGTAGGAATTCCACGTTTATGAAGGAGGCGTCAACACGGTTTATATTTTTCCCTTGTGAACTCTTTCCTTGAGGGTCTGAAAAGCATTTGAATATCGCTGTGGGAGGAAGAGGCTTTATTTGGTACTTTGGTGCTTTGTTTGGTACTCTGGATAATGTTGCAACACGCTCTTCCGTGTTATGAAGTTAGGTCATATGTTATCAATTCCTCTCTCTGTACAGTCTTCCACAGATTCCTGTTGGGTGTGTCAGGTCACATTTTTTAGATGTCCTTGGTTTAATAACTCTATTGTATGTTAAAACTGATCAGTGTTTTATGTTCAAATGTTTATATATTCAAGCATCTCCATGTTTGCGACCGCAAATAAAAAGAAGTTGTGCTGGAACCACTGTTAAAGTCAAATTATGTGCCTAACATTTCACACATTTTTGTCAAATGTTTTCATTTCTCATTAGTCAGAACATTTGTTCAAAGCCTTTTACCTACACAGAGGAAGTTAAATGTTGTACAGGAAGTGAGCTTACTGAGGTGTTGACTATTTCTAATTAAAAATAGCATACTTGCGCCACAAGATACTTTGGTGTCTCGGTAAAATACATCCCACTCCCCGATAGTACACTTACATCATGGAGATATCCATTTGACGTCTGCAAGACGTATTTGTCCAAGTGTTTGCTCATCTGCAACGGACGTTTCCAGTCAGATGTCAAATAGACGTTTAGAAGATGTCTTTAAGATGTTTATGATTTAGAATGTATGTAAAACTGACATCTTAAAGACGGCCATCAGATGTTTGTACACAGCAGATGCTTTCCAGATGAAGCGATCTTTAACAGACATCGTGCAGACGTACGTGTGCTATCTGGGCCATGTAGCATATTGAATCCACAGATTTCTTAAATTCATTGCCTTGTTTTACCACGCAGCTCTCTGAATAAGTTGATTCTGGTGGCGAACATTACACCGTGTCTACACCGGACGCGACAATTGTCGTTTCGCGCCGCAACGCGACCGTTGCAAATCATTTGTACTTTGTGTCAGTTCTTCATAAATAGTACGAGGCATCAGATACTGTCGGGGATTTCTCGCTGCGCCGCATCCAATGTAGACAGCATCTGATTGTAATAGGTTCTAACTTCTATTATCTTTTGTGATTATTATAGGTTCTAACTTCTATTGTCTTTTGTCGCGTCCGGTGTAATATTCGCCGTCGTCAATAGCAACGCTGTTAATCAGTCCACTCAAATGAAACCGGCGCTACTTTCAAGTCTCTCGTATCACTCCGCGGACTCGCACTCTCGTTTTAATCAGTGTATGGTTTTAATACGAACTCATTTGGCGCCATTTTGCGTCTTAGTTTTTGTGTAACTTACCTCAGATGTTATACCTCAGATTAATGATATAATGTACAGTCAGTTATTGAGTATCCATTTGCACACAGCATTAACCCACACAGTTATTATAATGAACCCGGTCAAATATTGAACATACAGCATTTGTCACCTGCTGTTAATTACCACAGAAAATATTTAATATTTAAAAAAAACAAAAAACATGTCTACAGTAATGCACTTGCAATGGAGGACTATATTCTGTTATACAAAAAGAACGGAAAAGCCAAAGGTGATACAGAATTCATTCTTTAATTCGGGTCATTGGTGCTCAGTCTTTAAAAGTATGACGAAATCTGAGGACACAAGACAATGTTTCTGAGGGGACAATTGCAAGATATACACTAAATATCGTTCATTACAAAACTTGACTTTATGTTTGATCATGACCCGGTTTCCATATCCATGTCTTCAACGTACTCGGTTTCAGATCTGCAGATCTCCTCCAGAGCCAGTTCTGCGACGATAGAATACAGTTTAATGCACTGCAATGGACTCACTTTAAGACAAATATGTTTAAGGATGTTAAAATGTGCTATATCAAATGTTCAGGCTAATCAAAATGACGTCGGCATCAATTACTATAATCGAATGTACGGACACAAACTCACCTTCGCTCTCGGACAGATCTGGGACCAGCCGGAAGGTTTCTCTGATGGCGGGAATGACCTGATCGTACATGTGCAGGACTTCCAGACAGTGTTCGGAAAAAGACGAGTCCTTCAACAGCAGCCAGTGCAGTAACATCAGAGCTTCTCGCAGTACCTGCAATCCAGGACTCGTCCAGCTCCGATTACCCACCGTTTGACTTCCTCTGCCTTTTGTTTTCAGCCATTGTCTGTGTAAAACCACAACGACCGTCCGCACCACCTGAGGAGGAATCAAAATGTATTGTGTGGTCAGTACCAGACATATCAGTAGCTATTTAGTATCATTTGTTCTGAACACCCTATAAACAATGATAATTTCCCATTGTGCTTCTATAGACATTTTGTCGTCTTATTTGCAAAAAAACTAATTATATTCTTGGGTGGTTTTGCTTCAAAACTAACAGATAGTGAGGGTAAAAAGTGTTTTCTGAAGGCATGTCTGAATCAAACCTCATTAATACACTGGCAGGATGATTCACACAAAGCCGGCCATGCCCCTGTCTTCTGTGTGAACAGTTTGGTTAATAACCGGATGACCTGTTTACAAACGAATCAGATTTTTAATACTATTTTTATGTAATAGATTTTAAATGAAATATTACAGGATAATCACCTCAAGTTCTAAACGACTCCACACATCCTCAGAAGCGGATTTATCCTGTCTAGATGTGACGTACTGGAATATTTTGAGAAAAGGACATGGATCTGGGGGGAAGAGGGAGGGTTTGTGTAAAACCATGCCAGCAGAGGATGATCAATGGAGCACTAAAAGATACTTACATTCATGTGAGCAGAGTTTAGTGACCATGTCTTCATTATAGATGATAAACGACAGAAATCTCACAGACAGACGGACTATTCTGTAGGACGTCTCCTGAGTCAGACATTTAGACAACACTTGACTTGACATCACCACCTGGAGTCTACATTTGAGAAATGAGACAGCAGTTTAATTATTATCATCATCATTATTATTATGTACTTAAAAAATAAAATAAACAAATACAAGTAAATTACTATAATAATAATAATAATAGTAATATTTTTAAAATAAAACACTGGCTTTGTTTGAAATGGAATACTAACTACTGTACTACATACTAGTATATACTAGCTGTCCCTCCAGAGGTCACATCTGTTGGTCTCATACGGCATCAAGGATGTCTAATTTTTGAAGTAATCATCATAAAATGAACTGTTATTCCATGTGAGGCATAAATTACTGTGATTTCTTTCTTACTTTAGAATATAATAGTTGCTTTTCTGAAAAAGGCTGCCTCAATGACTCATGCAGATGACAAATGTGTTCTTCAGAGGACTGAAACTTGTTCTGCAGACTGTTTTTCAAAATAGCATGTGAAATACAATACAGTATCAGTTTACAGCATGCAACACGTCAAAGAGAAGGATGCCACATTATTGACTTCACTACATTGTTTCATTTGGCATGCATAGTTTTACTGCATAAAAAAATATGTTTCTATTTAATCCAATTTTGTCTAATATTACACAATCTAGGCAAATAATCAAGATGTATGAATTGTGACTGATATTACTTATAATCCATTTGTCATACTAAAAATGGATATAAATTGAGAACACTACATTGTAGAGGCTAATTCAATCCAAAACCAAAGAACTGAAATGAAATCTAGTGCTATTGTAGTAAATAATATAAAAAAAAAAACTATACAGAAATCATAAAAAGCTAATAAAAATGACAAAAACACACAACAAAATTACTAAAACTTCAACTAAAATTAAACTTAAAACAGAAAACAGAAAAATAAAATCTAATTCAAAATATTAACAAAAACTATAACAGCATATGAATGATACTAAACCTCAAGAGCTGGTTGTCCTGCGCTCTCTCGGCCAGCATACTAAGAGTCTTCAAGCTAGTGCTCACTAGCGCCTCCCTCTGGCCAGCGGCGGTAATGAAGGCAGGATCTGCCAGCTGTAGGATCCTCCTGAGAAGAGGCAGCTGTGTCTGCGTGTCCCCGTTCAGATGTTCAGAGGCGCTGAGGAGATGTTTCGAACCCTGCAGCCGCTTCACGTCCTCCTGATGGCACAAAACCACCTCCAGAGCCTCGCTGCTATAGCACACTATGTGATAGAGCGCTTTCAGGGCGGCCAGGGCGAACTCCTCCTGACCGCCGAGAGACTCCTCCAGACTCGAGGTCAGGCTGGAGTCGGACGATCCCGACAGTGAGCTGCCGTGGAGCGAGGTCTTTGCTGAGCTCTCCACCGTCTCCAGAGACTGGCAGTATGTGCTGATGTGGAAGGTGAGCAGGGGGAGGAAGTGCGCCGCGGCTGGACAGGAGCGCTGGGTGGGTTGGAGAGCAGAGTCTGGGTCATGTGGGACACTGTCGGGGTGATGGAGAGCTAATGCGGTCAGAGCGGACATGGCCAGATTTTGCAGCTGGTGAAATCGAGCTTGAGGACGATGAAATGATCTGAGTTCTGTGGAGGACGAGCTGGAAGCCGACAACGATTCCCTGAAGAAAGAGGGGGAAAAAACTCTTATTCACAATATTTCAGATATTGAAAGATGCAATAAAAGTAAACATTGAAGAAATAGTTATACTATATACTACATGCTATAGTATAATATAATATGCTAATAGTTATTCAAACATGGATGTTTTTTTAATTTTCACAAGTTTCCAGGCTTAAAAATCACATTTTAGAATTAAACTTTTCCCTTTCTATTTCTAGGTTTTCATAGTTTTTACTTTAAGAAATTAATAAATTATTATTGTTGTTGTTATTAATAATAACAATGATAACAATAATATATTTTTTAATAATATTTAATTGTAATAATAAATACAAAATATTTTAAGTTTAAAAGGAATATTTTACAAGTCATATATAGTTATCAACTCAATGGTTATTACCAATACCATATTTAAATTCATAATAAAATACAATTTTAATAAAAACTACTTTGAAAATGTAAAAAAGCAAATGCCATGATGTAAAATTATCACTAATAATAATAATTATTATTATTAACAATATGTAATTTACTAATAAATAATAAAATACATATTTTACCATTTTAAAAACACAAAAAGCATATATCATGTAAAATCATAATTATAATAATAAGAATTAACACAATCTTCTATATTTAGTTTAAAAATTAATGCAACAAATATTTTGTTAAAATATTTTGTTTTAAAAATGCAAAAAAAAAGCAAATACTACTAATATTACTACCACTAGCAATAAAAAATATAAGAATAATACAAGTACAATGTTATTATTGTTGTTATCAATTCAATATTCTACACTATTTAATAAATAATAAAATACAATTTTAATAATATACATATAAAAAAAAAAAAGCAAATGTCATGATTTAAAATGTCTTTTAAAAAAGACGCAAGACGTCTTTTTTTAAAGACGTTTTAAGACGTTTCAAAGCTTTTTTGTTTTCTTCTAAAATGAATGTGAAGCTGGTGTTCTTAATGAACCGTATATATTTGATCAACGTTTCCAAAGTTGACATTGCTCAAACGTTCCATTGGGAAATACCAATATTTACAAATGACGCAATGGAATATTGTATGATTAATGTTGTAAAAGCGGGCCGATGATTTCTGAAAACAAACAGTTGTATGTAGTGGAAGCCAATGTTTACAGTAGGTTTCTCATGTTTCGGGACATTCAGGACACACACACAAATACAATCAGAAGTGTTATGCGTTTCATTCAGGTGCTCCTCCCAGTGGGCGGGGCTTGTTGAGGCTTACGGGCTGACGTAGCCATGCTGTGACAGGACGTTTGGCAGAGCGTCAGGACTGATGGACAGCAGGTGACACAGACCCAAAGTGCTCGGATCCAGCGGCTGCTGCAGCAGCAGGTTCAGTAACACACACCCTACAGTGTAACAAACCACAACATCAACACAACACACTGAGATAACAAGAAGATACATGCAAGACATCTGATCAGCGGTTACCTTCCTGTTGGTGATCGGCGCTGAGGGTTCGGTCCGATCGCGGCTCCTCTGCGAGGGAACGTTTGGACTGAGCTGGTTTACCATCTGACAGATTTTGAAAATGCAATATTAAGTGACTGAATGGCAATGTAAACACATCAGCAGACAGGAAATGTGCATAAGCATAGAAGACAATAATTCATACCCTCTAATATATGGGCTTTTTTGACAGGAGATGTTTTCTTGGAGAATTCGGCTGAGAAATGTTCTTTAGTCATGAACGCTCGACTCGCAGGAGAGTGAAGACTGTTAACACAACAACACCACACAAATCAACTCATATTTGCCTAGATCAGTTTTCAAGAAACAGTCTAACCTGTCAATAAATAAACAAGGTATTAATAATAATTAATATGAATTGTAATAATATATTTAAAAACAGTAATACCTATACTTTTAATAACAATAAGACTAGCAATTAATATTATTATTATAAAAATAAGCAATAGTAACACTTAATATTACATTGTTTAACAATAACATTTATATTTTTTATATTATATTTAAAAGTATTACGTTTACTTATTTAATAATAATAATAAATACAATAAGAATGATTATTATTACTACTATTATTCATGTTGTTGTTATTAAAAATGAAAAAGTATTACTATCAATTTAATAATAATAACAATAAAATATTAATCAATAAAATTATTTCTTTTTATAATCACGTAATATATTTGTATTATTATTGTTAATAATATTAATACTACTAATACCATTGTTGTTATTATTAAATAAAATCATTATTATTATTTATTATTTCTAATACTTGTTTTTTAATATTAATAATAATAATAATAATAAAAATTAATATTTTTAGTATAGTATGATCACAATTAATATTTTTGTTGTTATTAAAAAATAATGAAGTATTACTATTACTTATTCTGTACAATAATTATTATAATAACAATTATTGATATTATTATTGAAATATTTAGTACCATGTAATTGAATAAAACTTACTTAGTGACAAACAAACAACGTAACATGATGCACTGTGGAGTGCATGCAAAGAGACGTGTTTATATGAACAAAAAAAAGACATGCATAAATGAACAAAATGTTGTACCAGTCAGTGCAGACCACAGAACAGCTGTCTCTCATTACCAGTTTCTCAAACAAAAAGGAATGCTGCATTTACATGTTTCGTGCAGGAGTACCGGGCTGCTTTCCTCCGCGCTCAATGCTCTGAAGTTTCCCTCTCATTTCATTCATCTCGGCTTCTTTAAAGTGCAACTCTGACTGCAGCGACTGCACCTGCAGCGAAACAAGCATTTCGTTACACGCAGTGAGCTCATACGAACCGATTCATCAGCCCAATCCGATCCAGGTCTGCGAGGCTGTCAGTCAAACTCGTGCCGTACCTTCCTGGACAGCTCCTTCTCGTGTTCGCTCCGAGCGTGAGCTTTCTCTTTCTCCAGGGCGAGCTGGGTCTGCCGCTGCTGCTCCTTCTCCTGGTTGGCCAGTTTCAGGGAGTCACGCAAGACTCGGATCTCTCCGTTCTTCATCAGGATCTCCTCCTCTACCTCCTTCAGCTGAGTGTGAAGAGAAATGCAGACAGAGTCATGAAAAACTAAATGATGACTGTTTTAGTGTCAGAATCAATGCCTAAAAAGTGGAATTCAGGAATAAATTGCTATAATGGGGCCTCTATGAGAGCAAATAAAAGTACTTTTCTGCAAACTACAATGAACCACCCAAATGAACTGCGTGTTGTGTTGAAGAACACACCTTTTTCTTCAGGTCTGCTTGCTGTTGCTCTAACTGCTTGTAGTACAGATCTTCTCCATCTTTACTGGAATGGCCATCTGTTGTGAGATACGCATAATTACACATACAAACTTGTTCAATTTCTAGTTTAACCCATTCAGAGTCCATACAATGCAAAAATTAACTATGCAAAGACATGTGGGAAGAAGACTTAAAAAAAAAATCTAGAATAATATTAATAATTATTATTATATTTAATACAAATTAATATAATAATACTTTAATAACAAAAATTTAAATATTCCTGCTTTACTTAAAAAAAAAAAAATTGAAATATTACCGCTATATTGATTTTTTAAATAAATAATTATTAAATTAAATCTAATTCTCTTCTTAAACATAATTAAATTAAACCTTAACTAATTATTATTATTATTATTATTACTACTATAAATCCACTGTAAGAGATGCAGAATTACACACAAACTTTTGTAATTTATATAGCAAATTTGTAGCTTAACCTATCCAGAGTCCAAACAAAGCAAAAATGAAATATGCAAAGAATTTAAACTTTGACTATTTTTTTTTAAATAATAATAGTTATTATTAAAAATAATAACATTTAATTTGAGAAGAATTAACATAATATTTATTTAAATAAAACATGTAAATATTATAATGGATTTTATTGGATTTTCTGTTATATTTGATTTGTTGTTATTAAATTAACTAAGTATTATTACATTTAATCACATTATATTACATTTTATTAAATTAAATCTTATCTTATATAGTTATTATTAATACTATAAATCCACTCTGAGATGCAAAATAATACATCCAGAGTCCATACAATGCACAAATGAAATAAAAACATTTTTATTATTATTGTTGTTGTTGTTATTACTATAAATCTGCTGTGAGAGACATTGCGCACATACACTTACCCATTCATATAAAGCAGAAATGAGCTATGCAAAGACCAGTGGGAATATTACAAAAATGCTCGGTCCAAAAGCAGACGTGGCAGTGTTTGAGAAAGGACTTGTGGAATGTGAATCCAAAGTGTCTTATACTAACCAAACACATCTTTTCTTTGAGGTTCTTTATCGTTATACGTGTTGCTGCTGCTGCTGCAGCCGTCTCCGATGGCAAATGTTTTCCGGCCAGATCTCACAGATGCTTCGCTTCGCTCATCAGCGCAAGTGAACACAGCACTGAACGTTCTCTTTGACCCACTGTTCTGGCCGTCTCCTGTGATGGCCTGGGACACGATGGTGTCAATCTGCTCCAGGTCATCCTGCGTGAAATCAATGTCATCGTCAAACGGGTCGGGTTCAGCTGTGACCTGATGACCTTTCTGTCTCTTGCTTGGTGGGAAGTCCATGACAAAGAGGAGCTTTGGGGAAAAAATACAATAAAATATATATATATATATACACACACACACTATTCAGTGTGGGACAAACTTATATATATATATATATATATAAAATACAGTTAGTGCCAGCTGAAAAAATAAACTAATGTCAGTAGTATAAAACAAAAACCCAATTGACAATATCATAATGCTACTGGTCAAAGCAAATAATCCAGTTATTTTCAAGCCAAACGCGGAAAATTATATCTAACGTAATCTACATGCAATGATCTTGTAGAGTCACATACTGGGTTTACTATGGTAAAACTGTAATGAAGTGCTCAGGTTTGTCAGTTACCTGCTGCTTCAGTGCGTCTCTCTCTCAGACTTGCTGCGGACACTCCACACGCAGGACCAAACTGTAAACCGTCCAAATAAAGTGCTACTCTGAACTATTATCATACACATAAATGACTAAATAAATAAACAGAGAATTTGTGAGGTTGGAAACATTTCTGAGCTTTGCTTCTCAATCAGTGTGGAGGAGTGTCCATGCGGCCAGTCTTCTTCTTCTGATGTTTATTGGCGGTTTTGGCAAACCAACTTAAAGGTGCATTACCGCCACCTACTGATCTGGAGTGTGGAGTGAACAGATTTGGTAGAGAGAAGGCATGCGGCCAGTCGAAAACGCATACGGCAGTAAAACCTCACCTGATTGGCTGAAGAGCGTCCCTAGTATGTTACAGCGTGCTCTGATTGGTCCATTGACCAGCGAACGTACGGAAACGTCGTGAGACAAGTGTCATATACACAAAAGGGTTTGAAACGATTTCATTTAGAAAACACACTCAAAGTAGTGATTTAAAAGTTATTATCTTGTAAAGTTTGGCCCAATGAACGGTGCGTTTGGAGAGTTTTTACCTTTTTAAATGTCCGTACACCATTAACCATGGAAACGTGTTTCCGCCACGGGATAAAAAATAAAAAGGTAACCAATTGCGACTAAATAAATAAATAAATAAAATGTGTATATATGTGTGTATATATATATATATACAGGTGCATCTCAATAAATTAGAATGTCGTGGAAAAGTTAATTTATTCCAAAGTGCGAGGAATAAAGTCCGTATTGTAAGATAAAAAGTCGCAATAACTGTTATAAACTATCCCGTGGCGGAAAACTGTCTTTAAAAGACTAATACATCTAACCTTATAAGGCTACAGTATACACTCTTTTTATATTAAATGAAAAAGCGGTATAGATACGCAACAAAACACTGTTATAGACTATATATAAACATGAAGTACACACAATGTGACATACACATTTTGTTCAATACGAAACAATTAATTGAGACAGACCTAACTTACCCCAGATAGCACACCTACGTCTGCAAGTGTCTGTTAAAGATCGCTTCATCTGGAAAGTTTTACATACATTCTAAATCATAAACATCTTAAAGACATCTTCTAAACGTCTATCCCTAGTATGTTACAGCGTGCTCTGATTGGTCCATTGACCAGCGAACGTACGGAAACGTCGTGAGACAAGTGTCATATACACAAAAGGGTTTGAAACGATTTCATTTAGAAAACACACTCAAAGTAGTGATTTAAAAGTTATTATCTTGTAAAGTTTGGCCCAATGAACGGTGCGTTTGGAGAGTTTTTACCTTTTTAAATGTCCGTACACCATTAACCATGGAAACGTGTTTCCGCCACGGGATAAAAAATAAAAAGGTAACCAATTGCGACTAAATAAATAAATAAATAAAATGTGTATATATGTATCTTCTAAACGTCTATTTGACATCTGAGAGGAAACGTCCTATAGACGTATCGCAGATGAGCAAACATTAAAAGATGCAGATGTAAATGCAGACCTTCATATAGAGCATATATGTGCAATCTGGGACATAACAGAGAAATTCACTAAAATAGAATGTCCTCTACAGAAGACAAAAGTCTATGCCTGGGTCCCAGGAGGATATGCATCTATAAATTCCTCATACAATAAACTAGATGCCCCATACATTATAAACAAGTATACACAAGAACGCATTGCAACAGCTACAATTTACTCGTTTGATATGCGACACACCGTCTGTTTATGGAAATGGATGTTTGTGACGTCAGAGGCAGCCCGCGCTCTGATTGGCGGAGGCCTGTGGAGTGTTTACTCCTCGGAGCAGGAGCTGCACTTACTAGCTCGAGCCACCGCTAGAGGAGGAAGTCCGTGGTCGAAAATAAGAGTTTTATTTGCCCGTTTTCACTACCGCGTCGATAAAAGCACTTTCAACAGCTGTGGAAACTCTTTGAATCCCTAAACCGAATCACTGGAGCAGGTCAGTGGCGTTTAAGAGGCGATTTTCCGTGTTGTTTTGAACAAAGGAACATGCCAAAGACACTGGCCTGGCCTGTTGAGTTCAGCTGCACTTGAGCTGATTGATCTCAAACAACCGTTTGCTCTGACATCTGGTTGTTTTTCACAGTTTGATTGCGTCTTCCGTTTCAGCTCATGCAAAGTCTTCACGATGAAAACCGAAGTCTCTACTGCTGCTAACTTTGTCACACGTCTGTTGAGAGGAACGGGGCTGCTTTCAGAAGAACAGCTGCAACAGTTCAGATTCTCTTTGGAAGAAGCTTTAGGGGGTAAGAGAGCATCAGGCATGACCTTTCCATTGTTTAGAAGTAAATTCAACTACATCATGGTCCAAATTTTGTAGTTTACAATGAAAACAAACATTGTTTTGAACAAAGCAGATGAAGATGAGACTCAGGTTATTGCAGCACCAAAGTCCATTTACTGAAACTTGCACCATTTTGTGTCTTAAAGTACCAGAAACTTTGGCAAAGAATTGCAAATAAGGCCATGTTTGATTGCTCCAAGGCCTAACTTTCTTCTTTCATTGTAGATCATTATCGGCACCACTGGTTCCCAAACGCACCCTGCCGAGGTTCGGGTTACAGGTGCATCCGGATCAACCACAAGATGGACCCTTTGATAGGCAAAGCGGCCTGTATGATCGGACTCACAAAAGAGCAACTCTTTTCACTGCTGCCAAGCGAACTCACCATGTGGGTCGACCCGTATGAAGTGTCCTACCGGATCGGAGAGGACGGGTCCATATGTGTCCTCTACGAGTCCACACCTCCAGACACAAACCAGCCGGAAAGCTGCAAAGATGAACTGAGAATCGGACAGTCGAGTCCGTCCAAATCCTTCGGCATGATGACCTGCTCCAGCTGAAGAGTGATTCTGTGTAATTAGCTGCTTGTGAGCACAGTAAATCAGGCATCGCTCACATTCAATTTCTTTTTGAACCTTGTTTTTTTTAGACAGATTTTTTTTTTAATCAACAGTGAAATCTTCATCCTGTTGACCTCATGGTGAAAACAGATGTATTTTGATTAAGTGTGTTTTTAAGCTCCCTGTACAGTCATGTTGAATATGTTTTTTAAAATTTCTATACTTTTTCTATTAATTTCTAAAAAAAAATAACAAAATTAAACTGTCTTTTGTGGTTATTCCATGTAACTGTATTAGATACACAGATTTAATCAGAGCATAAGCCATACAAGAGACTCTTTATACTTACAATGTATTAATTACCTTATTTTTCTAACACTTAACATGTTTCTTAATAAGCAAGCACCTTATAATAATTAGACAAGCTACAAATTTAGCATCTTTCTTAAAAACTACAAAAACTAATTTACTCTTCCAAAAGTTTTATGGATATGGGATTTACCTTACATAATAAATTAATATTAATTACAATTAAATATAATAGAAGTCAAACATTCCCCCCCAATTTCATAGACAAGGTTTAAGCCTAGTCCCAGACTAAAATGCATGCCTGGGCTGTTTTAACAGAAAGACATATCTTAAAATATGTCGGTGCCATTGTTTTGTCTCAAGATGCACAGAAGTATTTTCTAATCTAAGGCACGTTTATAAAAGATACTTGTATGTCCTAATTAAACTATGGCTTAATCCTGGCTTAACCTAAGCCCTGTCTGTGAAACCAGGCCTAAATCTTTAAATTATATTCTTAATTGAATGAAAAAAAGAAAAAAAAATCCAGAACAAAGAATTAGATTTCTGGATGTGAATCACAAAATAAAATGTTGAATCACTATTATAATTTACTTTTTGCTTGGTAATACTTTTTATGGATGATCTTAAAGAACATTTCTTTAATTTTGTTTGTATTTCAATATTTATAAGACCTTTTCATTGATTTTTCTTAGTCTCCTTACATTTACATGAGCATTTGAAATCATGCATAGTCATAAATGTATACATTACTTTAGTAGTCACTTAATTATTTGAAAAAGTTTTAATTGTCCTACTAGACCAAATACAAGAAACTTCGGCCTCTAAAAAAGTCCCTCACATTTTATTGCTTTAGTTTAGAATTTTTAGATTGAGATTTTCTAATTCTTTGCCAATACAGAAACCCTCTACAATCCCAGCCTATTAAACATATTTTTAAGTTCTTTACATGCAAATTATATGCAATAATTATATTAATATTGATGAGGTATACAATTTAAAATGTATTCAGGTGATATTTATAAATTATTTATGTGTTAATTAATTATTTATAACTTATAAGTCCAAAAATAAGATGTTTTGAGTTTTTCTGAGTAAATCATGTGCAAGCGAAAAGAAAAGAAAAACAGCAATCATGTATTCATGACATAATTTTATAGACACAGTCTTATAATTTTTCGTAAGATATACAATTTGAAATGTATTCAGGAAAAAAATAAATATAACTTTTTTCAATAAATCCAACCATGATATATATATACATATATAATAAAAATAAAAATATAACATTTATATTTTTATTATTTTATTTTTGGATCGATAATACTTATAAATCTTTCTGTTGTTTTTCTCTGAGAAAATCATGCGCAAGCGAAAAGAAAAAGGAAGGAAGACAGCAATCATGCGTTCATGACATCATTCTATTGATACGGTCTATAAACTGCTTCAGTAACGGGCGAATGTTTGATTGTCACTTTCAGCATCCAATCATCGGACGAATTTAACAATGACAAACACTTCTGGCCAATGAAAAACCGCAATCTCTGCGTCTGGCCAATGAGAGCGCAGAGGGGGCGTGTCTTCGCGAAAGGGGTATGTCAGACGCGGCTCCTCCAGAAGTTTTGCGCTTGACCGCGATCACCTCGCCCGGACTCTCAAATCTGCGCCAAACCCCCATCAGTTTACGGTTCTTCTGGGTTATGGAACTGGATAAAATGGACGAAAACGACTGGAAATATCACGGGGAGGGCAACAAGAGCCTGGTCGTGTCTCATTTGCAGGTTTGTGTTTAATAGTTACTAGCTTTTAGCTTAGCCAAGATTCATATAAACTCTATCGAATCGGATTCAGTCAACAGAAAATCAAATCAAACTACTTGGAAAGGACCTAAACATAAAGTTTGGTAATCTTATACCACTATTAAACGGAAACAAACTGCTTCTTTGTCTTAAAAGGGTGTTGTCAGGGCTTTAAAGCTAAAAGCCACCTAGCAGGCTAAACCAGGATTCATTGATCAAGTGAATGTACTATATGTGGCTCTTGTGTGTTACCCATGTCACACCCACTTTATGAGCTCTAAAGTTCATTAAATCTATTTCACTGGCATATGTAATGCTGAGATTCATTTAATGAATGGTCAGTGGTGATGTTTTAGTTTGTGGATGGTTCTGTGCATCTAAAATTGGGTCTTTATTGGCGATAAGATTATATCCACTTAACATTTTCCCCGTCCAGGCTTCAAAGTTCAGATTGGAAACCTTTAACAGTTTCCCCCTTCATTGGGTAAAAGAAAATGGGGGTCTAGACCGGTTTTAGACCACCATGATGGATGGTAATAAATTTGTTGTTCACTTTTATGGCTGATCTTTGGGAAGAAAAGTACAATTAGAGACTAAAAAGATCTTGGCATATGAATTTTCAACAATGTAATATTGTTTTAAGTTATTACTTAAGTTATTGCATGTAAAAAGACTTTTGCTAGAACTTGGTCTAAGCACTAAACTCTTGGTCTAAACTCTCCTTATTTGGACAAAGGAGATACATTTTTAATAAATCTATTCCAAATAAGTCATAATTTATGTCTGAGTTATTATAAGTAATGGAAACTGTATGTAAATAATTAATGTATCGGTTCATTCAGCATGTAGGTGAGTCCTCGTCTCACTAGCATTGCAATGTCAAGGTCCTGTTTTGTTAAGATCGAGGATATAATGTTCCTGTAAAACGGAAAGAGCTTAACCTTTGTCTGATTTTCCAGCTCGTTTGTGATCGTCTGTACCATCATATGATAAATAAAAAGTTTGGAGTCATAAATGGGCTGGATCTGTATTACAGATTACAGCACAGAATTGTGTGTCCAATCACAGGAAGCTGCCCGAGACAACATTGACCAATATGTTGATAAAATCATGTCAAAACTGTGTGGGGAAAACGAGTGAAGCTTTGATGCTTGTCCATCTCTATTTGCTGGTTACTTTCACACTCCCACACTCTCCTTTTTTGTCACGTCGCCTTGTCTGGTTTTAAAGGGGTCCTATTTATGCTTTTTCACTTTTTCAACTTTAGTTAGTCTGTAATGTTGCTTTTTGAGCATAAAAAATCAGCAAAGTTACAACGCTCAAAGTCCACTTCAAAAGGAGGTATTTTATTTAACAGAAATCACTTTTCAAAAACTACAACGATTCGCAGGCGGCTATGGTAAGCATGACATTTCCTGACCAGGCACCGAGTGCTGCCAATTAGTGCTGGGCGGTATACCGGTTCATACCGAATACCGGTGTTTATTTTTGTTATGATATTAATTTTGAAAATACCTCAATACCGGTATATGTCACTTAAACAACGTTCGGAACGCGACACTGTTTGAAAGGGGTCACTTTCACTGGTGCATTGTGGTGATGGAACAGCTGTATGTGTTACTAAACTTGAAAGTTCCGAAACTGAAGCTGAAGAACTAATAGAACGTGATGACACAGAAGAACTCATCCACAATATCCACATTGACCGCCACAAATATCCACCGCCC
>NW_015547737.1:700776-708475 GCF_001515605.1 Sinocyclocheilus anshuiensis
AACAACCTAGTATGAGAGCCTGTTCTAGTACACCCCCAAAACAAAATCAAGACTTTGTAAAAGAGCATAATAGGACCCCTTTAAGGTGAATTTTGATTCATTTACTTATGAGCTTCATCCTTTTATGTTTAACATTTTGTGAGGCAGAAGTATGTTTTGTAAGTGTTGAGCAAGTGTGTTTAGAAACTGCATTTGCGTTTAAGTCCCCATGGTTGCATCAGTCCATAAAACAAACCGTCGGACAGTGAGTTCATCGTCATTGCCATGATATCACCTTTACCTCTGTGGACCTTTTATGTCTAAGAGCATTCTGGGAAAAACAATGTGTATTCAGTTCACAGTTGAGTGGATGGAGCATTTGTTGTCCACACAAGTACAGTCACAGGCAAACCTGTTTCAAAGGATTCCCTTCTGAACTAAACTAAGACTTGGATACAGACAGCGATCAAAGTCTGTGAAATGATGCGTGATTTCTGTTTTCAAACATGTCACTTCCTATTACAGCACTGTCGAGTTCTTCGTCTGCTGAAGTTTCCCTCTGAAGACTCTGCACATACACGGCAGGTAAAAACACTACTGAACGCTATTACTTCCCAAATTTCTCCAATATGCACTATATAACAGTTACCTTTTCTCACACTATGAACGTGATGGTAAATTGTTGATAAAACTTGTAAATAGTTAATACAAGTAATGAAAACCGTTTTGGTGATTGATTTGACTGCTCTACAATTTATTTGGTTAACGTCACAGCTAGTGTTGTCACGGTACCAAAATTTCAGTATTCGGTACCGATACCAGTGAAAATCCACGGTTCTAGCGGATAAAATAAGCATGTTTTGGCGGGGTTCCCCTGGTAAAATTCGCATTCCAGGGGCTAAATATCACGTTAATGGGGTCGTTTTCAACCCGCGGTCATGATAAACAACCCGCGGCAACAGTGTTAAAGCGCCACAATTCCGCGGGAAAACCGCGGACTTGGCAACACTAGAAGAGGATAGCTTTCGTTTAGCGCATCAAGAACCGGGTCGACCGGGTACTCGGTACCACCGGTACTTAAGAAAACCTGGTACCGTAACGTTTTCATTTTTTTAGTACCGACTTGGTACCGAAATACCGGGTCTTTTGACAACACTAGTCGCAGCTAATTTGATGGCGAAAGATCTATTAATAGTATCTATACCATTAGTAGCCAGCTGGAAAACTATAACACAAAAATGGTTACAGACTGAACGTCCGACAAAGATTGTTTGGATGGATATTGTGACCAATATTCAAAACGTGGAAAGAATGACTTTTCCATTAAATGTACGGATGCATAAATATTTGGAAAAATGGATTGTGTTTATTACTTAATGACATTGTATTATTTCCATCAATATAACTTAAGTATGGATGCATGCATGACCAAACGATCAAGTTCTGTTAACCTTTCAATAGTCACTTTCAATTTTAAGCGTAGTTTTGTCAACAATTTCCACAAAAAGGCACAATGTTTAATGTTAAACATACTATTTCTGTGTTTTATTGCACCGTATTGCAAGTTTTTAGCATCTCTTGGTACGAGTATCTGCAACAATGCAAATATGCATCAAATGTTTGGTCTTGGTTTGTTTGCATTGACTTACGGCGTAGTGTCGGCTCATTTTCCTACGTCTTTCCTCTCAGACCGCAGAACAAGCTTTTCGACACATCCTCAACATGGTGGATTATAGTAAATATGTCATGAAGCCTTTACTGGGGGAGAAATACGTTCACAGTGGAGTGAGTTACAGTTTAAGACGTTTGTGTACATTATTAAATCATGTTGCTTTAACACAAGCCGTGACCCAACAAATGAGATGAAAGTAATGGCTTGAATGTTCACAGGAGGTTGTTAAACTACCGCTGGACTTTGTGAGACAGCTGTCGCTGAAGGTCCAACAAGAACGACCTGGTACGATTTGCAATTTTCAAGAGTTTTTTGCAGTGACATTGTAATGCCCCCCAAAAACCAACAGTGTTATGATAGTGTTTGTTTTATTTTGATTGCAAAATCCTTGTATTACAGTAATCTCAACATTAAAAAAACCTCAAAAGTAAAATGTACTGGTCCATTATGGTAATGACAACTGTCCTAAAAATGTCCTAAATAGGCTTCATTTTTATTATGCAGAAAAACATTTATTTTTTCCATGACTTTGGGGTAAAATCTGACTTGGATATGTGATTCATGAGATTCATCCTCAAAAAAATTCAGTCTGTTGTTCATCTAAACATGTTTATTATGTGAGATACAGTCAGTTTTCTAGAACGGATTTGATGTTGCGTAACGGTGTTGTGATCTTTCCTTCACGCAGAACTGCGCTGTGATAAGGTCATGGACACATTCAGTGGGTGTGGTTTATGCCTTCCCAACCTGACCCAACTCCCCCTCTACCACCTCAGAGACCACAGACCTCCAATCTGCGTTGAGATTAAGGTGAACTCCTTCATTCTGTAGAACATAAAAGTTATTTTGAATAATGTGGGTAACCAAACAGTTGCTGGTCCCCAGTCACTTCCACAGTATTTTCCCCCCTACTATCAAAGTCAATGGGGACCCAGCAACTGTTTGGTTATCCATATTCTTCAAAATATCTTCTTTTGTGTTCAGCACAAGAAAGAAATGAATACGGGCTTGGGACAACATGAGAGTGAGTACTACGATATTTCTTCAAAAGCAGATCGTGGAGACATTTTAATTGTCCACGATCAAAAATTGTGATATCGCACACCCCTAGTTTAGATGTATGTTTGGTTTAAAGGAATAATTCATCAAAAACTGAAAATATGCTGAAAACGTACTCACCCTCAGGCCATTCAATATGTAGATGAGCTTGTTTCTTAATGTGAAGAGATTTGGAGAAATTGAGCATTACATCACTTGCTCACCAATGGATCCTCTGCAGTGAATGGGTGCCGGATTAATGAGAAAAGCTGCGTGTTTGTAAGAAACAAATCAACTTCACTTCTAAACCGTCACTTCTGGTCAAAACACCATTCCATAATCCAAAATAAAGCTTCCTAGTGAAAAAGCGTTGTCCTCCTACATAAAAATCCATATTTGTGTAGAAAGGTTTTTGAAAGGGTGAAAGGAATATTATGAATAGAAGACTCATATTTTAGCCAGAAGCAATGGTTTTGAAGTAAAAAATGTCTTATGATGGATTACAAACATGCAGTTTGTGGATTACTTCCATTATTTGTGGATTATTGTGATGTTTTTATCAGCTGTTTGGACTCTCATTCTGACGGCCCCCAGTCACTGTGGAGGATCCACTGGTAGGCAAGTAATGTAATGCTACATTTCTCCAAATCCGTGCAGATATAGAAACAAATTCATTTTCATCTTGGATGGTCTGAGGATGAGTACATTTTGAGAAAATTTTCATTTTTGGGCAACTATTCCTTTAACCGTCTTCTCCATCTTTTGATCATCATTAAATGAATAACCGATGCCATGGTCACAAGAAAATGCATACATTAAATCTCTTTGTAAATAAATCATAAACTATATGCCTAATTTACATAGTTTTTCTCAAAATTATGACAGTGACTGAATTGTTTCCAAAACAATGACTTTCGAAACTATGCAAAAGTGTGCCAAAAAACTCGCCTTGAATGTGTTGACTTTGGTGTCACATGTCTAAGCATGTCTGGTCGTTGAACTTGCTGACAGTTGTTAATAAGTTTTAATGTATCCTCATGCCGTTAGGGTGTAAAAACTCTTGGGTTGGATTAGTGACAGTTGTTAAACTGGAAGATCTGAGTCTCATAACAAAGAACGTTTTTTTTAGGGATCAGTTTAATATGAACGCCCGCTCTTGGGGAAGTAGACCACAGTAGCTGAATGACTCATTGAATCTATTTGTGTGGAATTTAATCACATGGCCACTGGCCAGTCAAACAAACAGGGGAAGGTGGTGTGAATCTGATCTGAAAGGCTTGTTTGTCTTCATAAAAACAACTAACATTCTTTACATAAAGCTTATTCACAACACTTCATTGTGCAACTCAAGATGCAGAGATACAACTACATATTTTTCCCTTTTCCCCACTAGCCAAAATGTGGATTTCTACCATTTTCAAGGCACATAACCAAGGAATGTAAGCGCAAAGTTTGCAGATTCTGCATGCATCAGCATTACAAGGCAAGTACCAATTGAATATCTAGTTGTTGCCAAACTTTTATAGAAGTGAAGCCAGATTTCTTCAAGCAAACTTCTGCTTTAACCAAAAAAAGGGGATGGTGCAGTGTAGTGTAAACATCCTGCTGCCTGTTTGCACTCTACGCTATCTTATAATCGATTCTTTGTGGGGTTCGGATGTTGCTGAAAATACAAAAATCAGTTTCAATCCCAAATTAGAAGTGAAATGGAGAGTCTTTCATCATTACGTGACACTGTATGTAAACTTTACAGTAAAAACAAGTTTACAGTAAAATTCCTAAGATGTTATTTTGTTCTTTACAGTTAGCCAATGGGAAGTGGAAGCGATTGAGCAGATATTGCCCTCTGAATCTCTTCTCAGGGTGAGTTACTGCTTCAGTCACCCAATGCAGGAATGGAAAGCTGGATTTATATCTTTCGCTGATGGTACGACGGACTTTAGCCAGCATTGTTAACAAACCTAACTGACTGCGGCAAAGTCATTCACCAAGCTGGATGCGTCACTGGCCTGTGTTAAAGCAAAGAATTTTCCACTTGAAAAAGGAGGATGATCAACATTTTCGCAAAAGTTGTGACTCACCTTTCCACTGAGAGAACAGCTCTACAATCTATAATGCATGAGGGCTTTGTACTGCTGCTTGAGTCATTGGAATGCTAAAAAAACAAGATTCAGATGTGGTTATCCAGATAATCTCTAATTGTGTTGTCATGTCAAAATCAAAATGAGATGCAAAAAAATGCATTATCAAAAGTGAACTAATTTTACACACCTGAATATTATTCAATATCTTGTATTCTAGGAGCAAACAGCGAATGTATGTTGCATTGAAGAATCTGTTAGAGGAACCACAAAACAACTTGAAAATCTTTAAGGTAAAAATGAACTTCTGTAATTAATTCGGTCCCGAATCGCACAGATTTCAGCCTGCTGTCTATTTTTGGAACTTTACACTTCAGATTAAAGATTGAAAATCTTCCCTCGACTTCCGTTGACAGAATGTTCAGCATTCGAAAAGTAACTGAGAGGGATGATGTCATGCATACTGATTCGCAGTTGGTCTGTTTTGTGCTTTAATTCGTCCACACCAATGGACGAGAACATTCTGCTTATCATAAGCACACACTGCAGTTTTGCCATCTGCTGTCTTAAATGCTTGAGCTTTTTAAATTTGAGTGGATTCTGATTGGCTGTCAATGTTTTTATTGTTCATTTGCTAGAATGTCATTATGGTGTGAACTTCCCTATTCTCATAGAATTAGAACAATTATTAAAATGTTTATCGTTATAGTTATCATCCTTGGTGTGAATGGTCCTAAAATCTTATATTTATCCTAGAACATTTCTTTAACTTGGAAGTAGTGCTACTATTACAAAAAAACTTAAACTGGTTTACTGGTCTTAACTAGTCTCCTTGCCAAGTCAGGCTGTTTTTATAGAGATATTGGCAAATGTTTAGCTGGGAAACTAGCTTTGCTGACCAGCTGATCACCATCTTTATACCTGGATTTGTGACTAGCTTAAAACACCAAAGACTAGCAAACCAGCCGGTTAGGCTGGTTTAAGGTGGGGTTTTTTCAAGGGAAAAAGAAAATAAAATATTAAAAAATATTAAACTCTAGCTACTATGTTTATTAATCCACTAGAAATGTTTGATAAATAGAAAAGTAGCATTAATTAATTGTTTCTCGCATCTTTTTTTTTCAGGGCGGAGAGTTGATATTTAGCTGTAAAGACGATGCCAAGCAGCAACCCGAATTGAATGATCTCATTCAGCACCTTCGGCCTTATTTCCCTCACAGTAATGGCATCTATAACGGCCAACAGCCAGGCAAAGCCGTCCTGAACGAGTTCATTCAGGTTATCTGCTCCGCTCTGCTCAGCGGCGGGGACTCGAATCGCTCGGGAGAGCCCAGGAAGGTGCACCTGTCCGAGAGCAGGCCGCACTGTGAAGCCAGTCCCTTCCCAAGAGACCTGCTCCGCAATGGTGAGGACTTTACCAGTGACTGCTAACTAATGAATATTTGGATGGCCGGCAGTGGAGAAACATGGCTTTATGCCCTTCAAAATATTGCTAAACAAGTGCAATGGAAATCCCTTCACTGATGAGTCACAATATATGCGTAGGAGTGAACTGGAGCGAAAGTGCTTGACATAGTTGAAGAAAAGAAATGACACGTTATGGGGTGTATAAAAGGCTGGATTATTGAGGCATAGAAATTACGCAAGACCAGCAGAGCACGTTGTGCTCATTTTCATGTGTTCACAGGTAACCACGGCCTCCCTAAAGACAGTGTCCTTGCAAAAGTCCTCCAAGTCCAGATGCTGGATAACCTGGATATTGAAGGAATCTACCCTCTGTACAAACGCGTGGAGCAGTATCTAGAAGAGTTCCCGAAAGAAAGGTGAATTTTTAATCTGGGATATTGAGTGCTGCGTTACTGATCTGCCAGATCAATACTCCTGTGCAAGAATGTTTTGTTCCTGCTGAGTAAAGTTTCTGTTGGGCAGATCCTGTGCTGAAATCATTTTTATAAAAAATACAGAATAGCTGGCAAATCTTAATTTGTTTTGAGTTGCTATAAATTATAGTACAATTTATTTTAAGTAAGTTTAAGTTATATTATGGTGCCTTGAAAGACTGAACAGACACTAGGTGGTGCAAAAGACTAATTTGTGAATGGATATACTTCAGTCTAGTCATGAGGCACGGCAGTTACATTGTAGTCCTGTGCAGTGTGGTCCTAGGTGATTTCCATGCAGAAAAATTGCCACATGATCTTTGAACAAACATCCTTAAAATCACTTAAACGTGTAATCAACACCTGTTTGTATCTCCAGAAACCGACTGCAGATAGATGGGCCTTATAATGAGAGTTTCATGGACACGGTGAAAAACTGTCCTACTGAAGATGACGGCTCTGTAGAATATGCAGTTGGGAAGGTAAGACCGCGAACATGTGATGCCGAGAACTTTAGGTTTGAATTTAATGATAAGAAATATCCAGGTTGTATTTCATCTCGAAATCAAAAAAAAAAAAAAGTCAGAAATTAGGCATTTGGCTCAAATTTTCAAAATAAATAAAATACATAAATATTACTGCATTGTGATATTATTTTTGTAGCAATTAAAAAACTTTCCTCCCTAAATTATCACATTAGCATTGTTTTTGTATATATATATATATATATATATATACAGTATATGATTTATTATAACATATATAATTGATTAGTTTATGTATTGAATCAAATACAGGTTTATTTATAATCAAACCTTTTTCCTTGTCTGCCATTTTGCATGTTTTTTTTTTTTTCTGAGCTCTCAATTTTTAATGAAAAAATATTTCTTATGTAAAAACAAATATATTTTAAAGGGGTCCTATTATGGTATTTTACAAAGCCTTGATTTTGTTTTGGGGGTGTACTAGAACATGCTCTCATGCTTGGTGGTTCGAAAAACGCATGATTTTTCACGTAATTTGCATTATTAAAATACCTTTCTCCCCAG
>NW_015547737.1:708702-712641 GCF_001515605.1 Sinocyclocheilus anshuiensis
CCGAAAAACAAAATGTGTTGTGATTGGTTAGCTGTCCCAGTGCGTTGTGATTGGCGAACAGCTTAGACGGTGTTTCATTACTGCCACGCCCCTTGCTCCTTTCTTTCAACAAAAACTTTTGGGCGAATCCGGCACTGTACTCCCTAGTGTTGTGGAAGCTGCCCTCAGTAAAATGCGCAGCACACAATAGCAGGTTCTAACCACAACCTCCCCCCTTCCCACCCCCAACCATTCGAATCTCCATAGGCGGGAATTATTTGTAATGATATTCCAATGAGCCGCTTTGTACATCACAAAGCCTGGAAAACAAACGCTGTAGTCCAAACGAGCCATTCGTTGTAGTTCTTGAAAAGGGATTTTTTTAAAACGAAATATCTCCCTTTACAGTGGACTTTGAGATTTGTAACTTTCTAGATCTTTTTTATGCCCAAACATACACACTACACACTGACTAAAATTAAAAAAGTTAAAAAGCATAATAGGATATTAAATATTTATTATATTGTTTTTTAATATTATAATACATAAAATAATAGTATTATAAATAATATTTAGCAAGAGTTAACTCTCAGATTTTCATTTCTGATTTCATTTTGTCACTTTCCAGGTTCATCAGTATAGAGTTGCAATGACCGCCAAAGACTGCTCAATCATGATCACGTTTGCTCCTTGTGAGGAAGACGAGGAGTAGGTTTGCGTTTGCTCTTTAAAATCACCTGCTGACTGATCTGCCTCGACATTTACAATCATTTTACATTCTGTTTGCTTTGTTTTCAGACACCAGTTGAATTTGGAGAAAACTCGTTTCACGTATTCCATCTCCATCCTGGATCTGGACCCCAAACCATATGAAGGCATCCCTCACCAGTACAAGCTGGACACCAAAATCGTCAACTACTACCTGCGGAGCATGCAAGCTCCGCCTCCCTCCAGCCTATATAAGGAAAGGCAGGAGTGCACGCTGCTCTTCCATGCTGTATGAGACACCTCCACAAGTGCTGCTTGGGAAATACCCAGAAGTGCAGTTGAAGTAGTGAAACAGTTTTGTTCTTTTTGTTTGCTAGTCTGTCTAGTTGTTTGCCCTCCCACCGTGAAGTTGGCAGGGACGGCGGCGTTCGCAGTTGTTGCCGGAGTGACCTGATGTTTTTCTTTTCGAGGGTGATGTTCTCATTGGGGCTGGTCTCCTAAAGCACAGAATACCTGAATGAGTCAGTCATTGGCTGTAAAAAGGGAGGACAAGGAGGCTGTGTGTGTTTTTGTGCAGTGCTGGGTTTTTCTCACACGCAGCATCGCTACTGTGGTTTCCAAGTGCCAAAAGCGATTTTTCCCTATTTTACCGTGCATCAGCTTGGCCGTGTCTGCAGTCGCTGTACAGGCAGTTTGGAATTCAAAAACAGACAAGTACTTGAGTTTTTAGCGCGACTACATCCCTAGAGCTCTTCAAACCACTGACCCTCGGCTAGCTACAGTAGCGGGAGTTATACTGACAAGCACAGACCTGTTGCATGCCAGCGAATGAGGTCGCGCTAACACCGTCACTACCCGTAAGATAGATTTTATAAATTAGAGGATAAGTCTAATGACATTACTCGCTAATGAAAGTGTATTTTTGTAACATACGCTTGGCTAGCGTAACAGTTTACCGAAGTGTCTTGTTAACGAGTAGTTCAATAAAAAAAAATTGCCCATTGTTTACTAACCCTCATGTCATCGCAAACCCGTCTGATAGAATCGTTATGCAGCTCGTCATTCTGGCCAGGTATTTTGTCAGAATTGTGAAGGAATGCAACATTTTAGAACAATCACCGGTGAATAACGACTTGGTTTTGAGTAAAATTTGCACAAGTCATATGAACTACATTTGTTGCTTTAGAGCTTGACGATATTTGGTCACATACAAACTGTATGGCAAAAGTTGCGTAACGATTCTTGAAAAATGTGGAAAAACATCAGTATACAGACATGTTGGTGTGCAACTTTTGGTTGAACTAGCTAGTCCATCATCTCAAACATCAAACATTAGTTTTTCCCAGAAAAACTGCTGTAAAATGCAAAAATCAGCTGTCTGTCCATCAACAATTGCTTTGTCTCTGAGTTTGACACTAATACGCTTAATTGTTGTCTGTTTTGATATCGTAGAGCAGAAAACAACCAGAGGAATCCATCCCCAGCCACGTGAACGCTACTATGGTTGCATTTGGATTGAGTTTTAATGGCCATAATTGGTTGCAGAGCCAGACATATTTCATAAGTCGACCAAAGATGGACAGCACGCCAGTTTTCGTTAGCACAATAAAAAAAGATGATCTAGCAGGTTTTTCCAACAGTGGAAAAGTTTTTTTTTTTTTTCCCAGAGAAGCAGTATAGGCCACAGAAATGGTAGTGTTGATTTAACACGAGTTGCAAGTTTGGCGCCTTTGACCCAAAAAACAACCACAGTGAGACGGTTCGCACAGATATTATGGTGCAACTTTAACACTAAAGATGGCACCTCACGGTCGCCTTTCTCTGTCATGGGGAATATTACTGTTACAATATACTGTGGCATGAGAGATGCTCATGCTCCTGTTTACCTCCTTTAGCGTGATGCAAACTGCATCGGCTTGCCTTTCTCAAAGTCGTCTATGCAGTTCTCATCAGGCGAATAGTGTTTTGAGTTTTACATGGATGAACATTCAACATTGCCAAACTGTTCACACTCCCCTTTGTCTTAATGTGAACTGGTGTCAAGAGAAGTATTAATACGCCTTACCTGTGAGTGAAAACGCCTTCGTTGTCCAACCGATGGCGTTTGTTGGATGGTCATGTTATGATGTAACTGATTGAAAAGTGCAGTTTCATTACTGTATTTGCCTTTGTTTTAACAACATCTTTCCCCTGTTGAACCAGACGAGCCAGACGAGAGAGATATTATGAGTCTTAGGTGGTGACACTGTGTTATTCTAATGAAATAAAGATTTATAATCACTATGTAGGTAGGAATGGACATTAATTCTGTTATTAAGCAAGAAAAGAAAGGAAGATCACAGTTACTGTGATGGAATCTAATGTTAAAATTTAACTATTTGAAAATACAAAGTGGATTTTGCTGTCAAACATTTTGTATTTAAAATTATTTATTTTTCTAGCTCTTGTCTAATATTGTATATTTCCATACAGTGTGGGCATATCATGCGTAAAAATGATTGACATGTACAGGTGGCATCACTATGTAGTTCCTAACAGGTGATTGTACAGGTGTTTATATCGAATAAAAAGATTAGATATGAAGTTCCCACGGCGTGAACGTTGGCTTGTTTTATGACTTCTTACAAACATACGGTTCTTATCAAGCCCTCGATTGACGCTTCCACCCCGAGAATCTGCAGGAGGCTCTGAAAGTAATTCGAGCCGTTTTCCATCACTTTTTTGGTGTCAAACTCCCGAGCTGAAAGCAAAATAAAACATTTTAGATCATTGTACCAAAAGTCACAATTATGAACTGTACAAGTGTAAAATAAGGAAATAATTGATTCTGATTAGTCAATTGCATCACTTTTGTATTGCAACCACAAAATTGTATATTTCACATACAACATAACGAAAGTTGTTTTCTCATTACAACTTAATTTTCTCGTGATCTCGACATAAACGTTTTCTTGTGAACAACTTAATTTTCCTCATGATCTCAACATAACGAAAGTTGTTTTCTCGTTATAATGATTTAATTTTCTTGTGATCTTGACAAAGTTATACCCCATCAGTTATATTTAGTTTTATACTACAAAAATGGCTAGTTTTAGAATCTAGTAAAAATGGCAGTGAAAGACTTTTTAATCTATTTAATAAGCAGGATAAGCCGGTAAACCCTGATGCAACATTATCCCTTACATAATCTATATTTCACTCATCACGCAGTTAATCTTACCCTGGTCTGGCATTTTCAGCAGGAGCTCAAGC
>NW_015547737.1:713204-728388 GCF_001515605.1 Sinocyclocheilus anshuiensis
TCAAGCGATGGCTTTACCACTCCTTCCATGGACACATCGATCTTCCAGAATATGGTCATGGAGATCCTGAGAAACATACAAGCCATTAGGCGCGTTTCCATTACCCTTCAAATTGCGCAAATTGAAATTGCGAATTGTAAATATGCCTAATGGAAACGCGTCAATTTCGCAAAAATGCCCATATATCGCAAAAAAGTTTTTAGCTCGCATGAGGTGGTTTTTCAGGCAATGCGGAAAAAGGAATAATTCGCAAAACTGCAATGGAAACGTTTTTTTTTTTTCCGCATTTACAGGTCACATGGCGTATGTAAAAAGTCATATGATCATTCTTCAGTGTACTATAACCTCCAAGAAACACTTCATACGTGGCCGGTCTCCAATATAAAGGGCTTTCCTACAATTAATGCTTAGACAATTTACACTGCACACTAGGGATGCACCGATACCACTTTTTTCAGTACTCGCCCGATACCGATACTTTTATTTTTGGTACTTGCCGATACCGAGTACCGATACCAATATTTTTATCGGCGTTTGGTATCGGGGCATTTTAACGAGTACAGGAGCTTAGTATCGGGCCCGATACCAGTATCGGTGCATCCCTACTGCACACGTCTGCGGTGCAGTGTGGCTCTGACACGGCCACTCTAGTCAATGCTTGTGTTTATTCCAGCTGCACCACGTATGTTTCTGAAGCGGCTCTCTGTGCTGCTTCTGTAAAGATACACGCTTACACCTCCTTTGAATAAATATAGCCAAAATCTGTTAAAATCCCATCAAAATCCGTTGCCTTGACTTGTCGCGAGAGGCAAAAGGTTACGTTTTAGTCGCATAACATTGGTTAATGGAAACGCCGTCATTTCGCAATACTTTTTTATCGACATTTATAAAATATCGCCAAAGTTTTGCGCAAATCTGTAATGAAAATGCGCCTATTGACTCTTTCTATATTTCATGCATGTAATCTGGAGAGATGAGTCATGGTCACCATTGAAATATACAGGAACTTGTAGTTGCTTGACACTATACATGTGTTTCATGTGCCATCAACAGATGCAATTTCCATTTCGCTTTCCTAGCTGATGCAACCTACCCGGGAAGTTGAGGACTTCTTATAATCATGAGGTCCGATCTGCAGCCCTCTGGAAGGCTGACCACGTCTGGGTACTTCTCCTGCCAAACAAACTGCCTGTTTATTAAAGGAATTAAAATCCCAACAGATTCCATCTGACCCACAGCAACCTGGTTCCAAAACAGTGGCCGATAACAAAACACATACGAACAAAATATGTGGAAAAATGTACATTTTAGATGATTGCGTAATTGTAAGTGGAAATAAGTTATTTGCTCCATAACAAGGCAAGAATACACTGAAGTCACAGTCTGAGACTGTCTGCACTGAACACTGATGTCTTAAAGGAATAAATCACTCAAAAATGTTATAATTTATTCCCCCTCACGTCATTTCTAATGGTTTTGACTTTCTTTCTTGAAACACAAAATGTGAATTTTTCAAGAACGTCCAGGCAAGAACATAATGAAATATTCAAATACAGTCAAAGTGAATGAGGACTAGGGCTTTTAGTTTCCAAAATCACCATAAAAATCTCATAAAATTGGTACATAATTTGACAAATTGCTTTTGTTCCTATTTTGTAAGTTGCTTTGGATAAAAGCGTCTGCTAAAAGCATGAATGTAAATGTAAATTTAAAAGTCTTCTGAAGTCATATGATACTTTTATGTAAGAAACAGACCCCCAAAATTAATTTTTCATTGTTAATTTTATCACTGTAATGAGCTGTTCACTGTTGTGACTGGATCATTGAGACAGTAACGTGAACCGGTTCAACCTAATTCCTTAACGAACCATTCAGACCAGTTTTGTAAACTAGACTCAATTATACTGATAAAGAATCTGGAATATTCCACAGAAATACACAGAATTTTACAACATTTTTATTTTTATGTGAACTATCCCTTTAATATACCAAGTGTTTTTAATAATTATTGAGCTGAAGACATTTAATAGTCATACCTTCAGGACTTTGAACCACAGAAGAGAAGATTGAATGCACAGAACCATTTAATGCTGACAGTAAATAAAATAAAAGAAGATAAATGTTTCCGTCTCTCTGTCTTTGGTAGAAACCACTAAATACAGTTAGAAATTATACCCTTACTTACCCTGTCCCTTAATTAGATATTAAAACATGTAAAGATACTCTGTATGTGTTTTAATAAGTAATTAAGACATCTAATTAAACTACTCTTAAATTTAACTCCTCATTTGCCTGAATTTTAACTAGCTAATTAAAAACATATGATAATTCACACCATGTTCCCACAATCAACCAGTACGGCCGTCACAAATCCCTTAGACAAATCATCAGACTTTCCCATTGGACATCAAATCTTTCCAGAATTTTTTCCTAATCCCCACATTACATAGTTGGGAAATGCTGTCAGTTACACCATTAACTTGATGTTCCCTCTGGTAAACACAAAGACTTTCTCTAACAAGTATCTCGAAACCTGTCTGAATTTGTGTTTGTGATGTTCCTTACGGCCCAGTGAAGACTAAACACTTATGTTCTTAGAGCGAGACATTTACATTTTTGCAAATGTTTATTTTTACATGTACACATTGATTCTGGTCAGTCGATGAGTTATGTAATTAGTTTTTAAGTCACAATGACTGTATTCTTTCCAGATTGTTCTATGCACACTTTTGGCACAGATTAATTTTATTTTATTGAAATATGGAGATGTAGATCGCACTTATGCAAAACTTTTCTTTTACAAATACAAATTGGTGTATGCTTTTCACTCTGCACATACAAATGTTTTTGATTATAAATTTTAGTTTTTACATGAAAGGTTTTGAATCTATTCAGAAAACTAGCATTTGCCAAGACTCTTAACCAATCATAAATATCGTAAATAACTTCATGGAGCTTCTGTTCAACAATTATTTAAAAGACACCACTGTTTTTGGTAAATGTGACACCGGTCTGACCAAAGGCTTCAAGGCTTCCTTAAACTAAGCCATTCATTTAGCATCCTTTACACAACCTAACCATTATTTGAACTCTATACCTCTATTGTCTGATCCTGGAACGACATGTTATACTCCCCACGGATCCCTGTCAACAGTTATTAAAACACCAGACAGAACAACCAGTCTCTGGGCTTGTTCAGAGGCCAATACTGTCTGGATGTGAGGAATCGTCTAAAAACTTGAGCTGAGAAATCAGAAAAGCTGCAATTCTGGGACTCCAAGTACATTTTCAGAAACACTGGAGTTAAATGTTCAATCCTTTCTTCCAGCACACCACAGGTTGCACCAATTAAAGCATTGTTTAATGTACACCAAGGTTTGTTAACAGCGGATGACCCGAAACTGAATTGTTAATCTGAATGCCTCGAGGGCGATTTTGAGGTACCCAGTTAAAAGGAAAGAAACACAAAACCGCTGACTACACACATGCCACTGCTGAGTACTTAAGCTCTCTGGCACAACATGAAATCTTCCATTATGTTAAAAGTTCCATAAGGAAATATACTGAACCAGATGCTGAAGCAAACTGACATTACCGCAGTGAAAAGAGATGTCTGAACGCAAACAAAAAATACAGTCCAGCCTTTTGACAGACATTATCATGGTGCTAGGCATGTGTGTGAAACAACCTTCTCGGTCTCAAAGAAAATCTCAAATGGTCCCTGACATTATACAGACCATTCTAACCAATGGAATTCATCTGTGGAAATAGTGATTTTTTTAAAGACATCCTAAATTCAACATCCTCTAGTGAGTTTATTCAAGAAAAGAACGCTATGTTGGTTGAGTCAACAACCAAACAGAACTAGAAGAACGTCCTATTCTCATAACTTAACAAGATGTGCGTAACAGAAAGTGCAGAAATGCAGGAGGTAGAACCATTTTACTTCCATGATGCGACAGCATTTTCAAAGTAGTATGTAGGGAGGGACTTGATGTCGAAAAGTGGTTTCTGTAGGACAGGTAGTTTGGAAGGATGGGACTGAACTTGGAATTGACTTGTTGGCGTCATCTGAAAAGGAAAGTAATTTCAAAGGTGGAGCAAGTACGTTTATTTTGATGAAAAATACTGATGAAATACTGATGTACACCAATGAATCATGCACAATTAAGACCAGGAACATGTATAAAGTTAGTTCACACACAGCAGGTCAAACAGTGAACAGTCGCAGCTGTTCATTCCAGCTGGTTGAGTCACTGAGCTCCGGTCATTACCTGACGCCAAGTCAAAACATCCTACGGTGCTGAAACATCTTACACCATTAATTTCACAGTACAGTTAAACTCTCTTTTGATCTACGTCTCGTAAAACTCATCTATTTGCAGTTCTGTCGCTAAGGACCGATGAGGCCTAGGCTGTAAAAACCTTTGTATATTGTTTAAAATGATCCCACATACACAGTACAACTCTTAGGTTACTTACACTACTAATCTTTTCGATGCAAGGAACGATAACGCACTCGGTCATGTAAGAGTGACATCAGCTTCAATCTAAGGCTGGATGTGTTTGCAATTTAGCATCTCAAGGTAAAAAAAACAAAAACAATCTGGAGATTGTTTTATTCTGAAAGCTCTGGAAAATGTCAGTATGTCAGTAAAAAAGTATGCAGTCCTTTCTGCTCATTAAAGACTATGTGGAGTTTCATCAAAATTATTTACAAAAATGTCAAACTTTAAAGAGCATTTAATTGCAAACATTTAATAGTTTAATTCAAAAACAGGTTAAATTGAATCAGCTGATTTGCCAAATCTTCAGCCATCATCTTCACGACGATTGGCTATTAAACTACACAATGTATTTAAAAGATATTTATTTGTCTACAGACAATGAATCAAACCTTCTAGTCACAACAGACGAACAGCATTTTTACAGTATAAACTTGCATTATCTTAATAATAATGTTATTGTGATAAATGACTAAAATGACATTGGCATATCTGTTGTGAGTTTAACAGTAAATTACACCAAGTAGTCCAGAACATAGTCCTCACTGTTTGCCAAATAAATCTTATATTCATGAATCTTATTATACAATCAATTAGTTCACGCAAAGCATGATTAGCTTCCTTTGGAAACATTTTTTTTGGCGGAGAAAGATATACAAACTAATTGGCCAGATTTTGTCTAAAACGCAAGTTGGTTTGATATCAGCTTCTTGTTTGAATCACAGCCATATAGCTGATGTTCATCTTTATCATATATTATAGAGATACTAATTGCCTTTATATATCCTTCAAGAGTTTGGTTTCTTTTGAGGCATTATGAGAAATAATGGACAATAGATGTGATTTACAGGAAAACCTTTGAGCATACCAATCTAATTATAGCACACAACTGCTTGACCATGACCCCTCCGTGTACAAAACTGAAAGACGAGAAAGCTGAGATCTTTCTTCTCGGCTCAACATGCCCACCCTCTGAAATGGGAGATGGGGCTGTCTTATTGGGCAGTAGTGGGGTCGACTTGAAGACCCATCCAGAAAAGCTTGAAACCAGTCCAGACGTCCTCTGATCAGCATATTGAAGCTACAATGTGTGCATTTACAGCCCATTTTCTGCACTTACATAATGTTTTTACAGAGTCGGTAATGACAAGCCAGATGCCACCTCTTTGTTTGAGTACAGTAGCCTTCCTAGCCTAGTAATTAGGTCGAACAAAATCACCAAGTTCTTTCGTCTGAGAGAGGCAGTATCTGGTCATGACCCTCATTTGGCTGAAACTTTCTGAGACAGAACTGGAGAAGTTCTGCCCGAGCGTGTCCCGACTAAACGCTAGAGCAGCCCCTGTCTGTTTTTGACATTTATCAGCGTTCTTGCTGCGGAGCAGACGCGCACACACTTCTTGCGCTGCTGGCAAATCCCACAGCTTTTGGGGAAAGAGCGGAAATATTTGGCCTCACAAAACTGCCCGAAACCAGTGGTAACGTACAAACGACTCTCTCCTCTCTTTCAGCTCTCACCCTCAGTAATGTCGTAAAACACTTTTTGGTACAACACTAATTGTATTCCTTTTCCGTCCGTGCATGTCACATTTTTATGGGTTTACAGATTAAAACTTCTCATTGCATGCAGTTTGGAACTTCTTCGCTAAACATTGAGACGTTTGCAGCTGGAGTGACGACAAATGTTTTTGGAAATAGGTCTGTCTCATCGCTGAAGCACTAGCATACAGCTGCAGGACTGTAAAAGTGATTATTGCTTTACTGTACCTGGTTTTCATTACAGCGTTAAGAGAGGGGGACTCCATATCATGCACACCCCTCTAGGATGTTTTTACTCACAGCAGTATATTTCAGCCCTCTCTTTCTCTGTCTAAGCTGTAGGTTTTAGATTCTTTCCATCTGAGCCTGGTCATCCTAAAGAGCTTAATTAAAACGCTTTTACCCTTCATCTACATTTCTGTTTTTTGTTTTTTTTTGCTCCATCCATCTCACCGCGGCTCTGATTTAATGTTAACCACATGATTTTGCCTGAGGGTCAGAGTGACGTTTGTAGACGCCCCCTGTACACAAATCAGCATTGCTCAGCTGTTGACTTTATTCTCGTTTCCCATTACTGTAAGTCGGGGAAATCTGTGTTGTCATCTTTTCCTTGTTTGGCTTGGCTTTTCTTCTGTAAGATATTTAAACTTTGTGATGCAAGTAACAGATCTGTATTAAAAAAAAAAAGGTTCTTTGGCATGTAAACTAAATTTCTTTGAAACAGGAGGCATGTAATCATCAAAGAAAATTTATGCACTGACACATTTTCAAATAAAATACAGCGTAATGGTAACAGAAACTCTTTACGCTGTTCAAAACTTTAATTTCTGAATTACGCACAAATTATTATTTTTAGTCTTGAACTGACTAAAACAATTCACTGAAATAATCAGATTTCAACTAATAATTTCTTATAATTTGGAAATCGATACCATGTTTTGAAAACAACAAAGAGTTTCCATTAAATTTAAACGTAAACTAATGACCATTCCATTACCATTCCACTAATCATTTAAATGTAATAATTTGTTCATAATTCGGAAGTTTACATTTAAAATGTTTAATTTAAACTAATAACAATTCCATTACCATTCCACTAATAATTTAAATGTATTAATTAGATTGCAATTCGGAAACTGCGACCAGGTTTAATGTTTTGAACACAGTGTAAAGTAGCCCTTCTCAAAGTCCGGACCGAGAGGGAATTCAATCCGGACCCGCCTCCACTTCGTATTTCAAGTGCTTCATTCATGAATGAGTACAAAACAGAGTTTCCAAAAACCTATCACTGTTGACTGTCTGGGCATATGAACATGCATGCATATATTTTGTTACTAGGGATGCACAATATTGGATTTTTGCCGATATCTGATATGCCGATAATTTTCAACTCTTTTGGCCGATAGTCGATGCCGTTATATTTCCTTTTGTTTGGAAACAACACCAAGTCTCTCCTGTGTGGAAATTATAAGCAAATAATTTTAAATTTTGGTTAGTTTTTAACAAGAACTTAGAACACACAGCAGTTCAAAGTTCTAAGAACTTAGAATTAAATAAACAATAATTAAGTTATTTTATAATGACAGTACATTGAAGCTTTGAAAATAACTATAAATAAACTATATATCAATCGCTGCATTTTTTTCAGAAAGACGCAGTAGTAACCTTAACATTTTATTTTAAGATTTAACATTTGTAGATGGTCTAAAGCAAAAGAGTTGTAAAAATTCTGAAAATATTTTAGAGCTCATAATTTGTTTAAAAAACTATAACATATTACACATTAATTAATAAATCAGTATAGGCTATATAACATTATTTAATTTACAAGTGTCATGTTTGTGATTTTTTTTTAATTCATGTGAGCGATAGCTTCTGACCTTTAAATCAAAACATACTCATGATTTTATGACATAAATTACTGCTTTATTTAATCAGAAACAGTCTAAATGTTATTTGTGTATTTTACTTTAATTTTATTAAAAGTAGGCCAACAGTGCCCCCTACGGAATTAAAACTCCTTACCGAACTGGCATTAGGACCCAGGGGAGGCTGCCGCTGCTGGCGTTGCACTTGCTATTACTGTTTACTCTATCATACACCGAACGCGTCATTCTGTATGTGCATTCTCAGTTTAAATGTAGCGATCCAAAGCAGTGAATCTAATCACCATTCAGGCAAAACTTTGCTTCAAAAATGAGTCACACTGCTGACGTGATCTAATCGCTAACACACCCTGAGCCCATGCGAGTTAACGTATTTCTCTTATCGGCAAGACATATCGTCATACTTTTTCATATTGGGCCGATGCCGATATGTACATTTAAAGCCATTATCGGCCTATTCCGATATCGGTCCAATAATATCGTGCATCCATATTTGTTACACAGATGGATGTTTGTGCTGCATGATATAAATAAAGTAATATAATTCACTGCTGTAGCGTATTGCAGTTATAATTCAAGATTTTAGCAATTCAGTTGAAGTGACTTTAGGTTACATTGAAGTGCTTTAGAAACAGAAAATATGTACACGAGAACTGCTTTATTGGGCATTTAGTTGTATAAAAATGCAGTACTTTATGTAACAGTTCAGAGAGTAAACACAAATACGACTTGATGACGTAATGAATATGATAATTAGCATATATAAAGTTGAATTGTTATATAAAGTTACAAGCATGTTTTTTAAAAACAAGTTTTGTAATAATTACTTCGGAACCGTTGATGAGAATTCAGATTCGAATTTGTTACTATTCAGATAACTGAAATTTACACTTAAAATAATAACCATTTCATTACCATTCCACTAACAACTTAAATTTAAACTAATATATTTGCAATTCGGAAATTGCTACCAGGTTTAAAGTAGTGATCGACCGATATTGATTTTTTATAACCGATACCGATACCAATTATTTGCATGTTTATGTGCCCAATAACCGATATGCAGAATATTTACTTACTGTTATAAAGTAAATAAATGACTGAGTGATTTAAGTCCATACTTCACTTTGGTTTTTCCTCCTTTCAGTCATCTTAAAAAAAAGTTGTCTTTCATAGTTTGTCTATGCGTTTACACAGAACTATATTCAAACTGCGATCACTCGTGGAGATAATAAATAATTAATTTCCATAGAGTTGTATCTTATGAGCATAGACAACAGACAAGAGAATTAAATTGAGCGTTTTCGTGGCTGTATTATTTAATTAATGCAAAGTTACGTCTTTATTGGAAGAGGACTTGACGGATTATTTTAGCCTACGTGACTCCGACTTCATGAGATGATGTGGAGCATAGACAACAGAGAGCGAATTAAATTCAGCACTTTTATTTCCAACATGCCACCATTCATGGCTGCATATTATTTAATTCACGCAAAGTTACGTCTTTATTGGGACAGGACTTGACGGATTATCTTACGTTACTCCGTGAGTTCATCTCTATTTCTTCGAGCCAAGCTGCATAAACTGCATATCAGGCATTTATGTAATACATCTAATTTGTGCATTAATGGCTATGTTATGTTAAATAAAGTTTACTAACTACAGTAAATCAAGTACCCGTGCACGCTGTTGTTGTTGTCTCGTCTCCCCTCAGACGTGCTGCAATGGTGATCCTGCGCGCAATTCTCAAAACATCCACAAGATGGCGGCGTTTATCGGTGAATCCGATATTACAAAACCGATATCCGATTATTGTAAAATGCTTAAATATCGGGGAAAATATCGGTAACCCGATATATCGGTCGATCTCTAGTTTAAAGTTTTGAAAACTGCATAAAAACTTTCCATTACCATTCTGCATATTGAATTGAAATGATCCAGGTTAATAACTAACTGATTCATTGAACCAAGAACCATGTCTTTCAGACATTTGACTCATAACAAGTCAAGAACTGATGCATTTGAGTGTACGTAGGGTTTTAATGATGATTTTCATGTTGCTACAACATCCAAAAACTTTATTAGCCAAGTCTTGCAAATTATATTTAAGTTCTAAATGACTGTTTTTATGGGCTGAATTGTGGCTGCAACAAATTGAACAGTTTGAATTGACCATAAACACTATTACTAAACTTGAAAAACCATAATGAATAGCAATATGTGCGCACATATGGCTTTATTGGAATGTTTTAGATAATTTAATATGGCACATCGGAATATCTGGAGTCACTGACGTTCATTTATACTTACTTTTCTAAAGAACAAATTGTGTAAATGAGCTGTATTTCCCATCACTACAACCTGAGAGTATGAGTGTTATTGAAACCAAGTCTGTTCTTACTAAAATGTGTGCTATGATAGTTACATTTGAACAGAATACTTAAAACCTCCTGCAGTCCTCTAAACACCACCCTTCACACACCTAAATAATAGTTTTACTCTTTACTCTTACAGTAAAGGTGTTAAAGGCTACTATTCCTTCAAAGCTGTCTGGCTCTCCAGGGTCAAGCTGTTAAAGGCTGGATCACCTGTGATGCCGTAACTTATCATTATGGAAATGTGTACGCTGACAGTATACATTAACAGAGTTATATGAGGAACACGTAGGGCTGAGATGCCTCTTTTTTTATCCCACAGGTTTCAGCCATGAGACTAAACCTGATTCTGGCACTGTCACTCCTCACCTGTCTGACCTTCAGCCTCGCAAAAGATCAGAGACGTCCCTTGGCACGAGATAGAAGACGAGGTGATGGAGCAAAACGAGCAAGAAAACAGACATCTAATACAGCCTTGCAGCAGGGAAGAACAGCAGAAAGCAATGGACAATATGGATCTATTTTCATTGAGTCTTACAAGAATACAAAGGAGCCAAAGCCAAACTATGAAGCGACTGCAGGTCAGTGTTGAGAAAGTTACTTTGAGACAGTAGTTTGTCAATCTATAAACTATTCGTAAATTACTATTTCTAAAACAAGTTGAACAATGACTAGCTGATGACATCTTTTACTGTCAAACCAGACTTTTTTAAACATAAAAATCAACATAAAAAGTCCATTGTGTATATATATATATATATTGAAATTAAACTTATTTGCCTTTATATATTGTGCAATTGAACAACAAAAATTACCTACAATAGATCAATGAAATCTATTGTAAGCAAAGAGTAAGCGAAGAGTATTTTGCATACAAAATACAGATTTTTAAATACAGTAGATGTTGTGAATGCATGTCCATTCCTTCTACAGGTTCAGAAAAGTCATAAAATATCAAGTATACATTGAGAGTCTTCAAATTGCCCTACAGCTTAGGATCACAGTGGTTAGTTTATATGATATAGTACATGACCATTCTGCCTAAGGTGGTAAGTCAGTTCTGAACACTGACAACATGATTATACACTGGCAACAAGCGACAGTGTGAACCTGCAATTCCGAAAAACACAAACATCCGCTTGTATCACAGCAAAAACACAGATGGTACCACCAACTTTCACTGGTAAAAAAAACAACACACCGTAAGTGTAGCATTAATGTCAATAACAAATCTGTAATTCTTACAAATGAAAAGCTGAAGAAGTGTGAGTGAAAAACAGCACATATGTGGTCAGTAAGACCCCATAAAAACAACAGAAAAAACACTATTTCCCAGTAGACCCATTTTACTACTGTATTACTAGCATGTGTACACCATTGACTACTAAGATCTCTTTACATGAGAACATAGATGTAGAAAAGCTACATATATGCCATGTGGAAAACAGTGTTGGGATAAGCTGATCTACATAGTCATTTTACAGCCAGAAAAATCTGCACTGGATGACAACATTGCCAGATGGTCATTAACAGGCGTTAGTTTCCAAAATCGTCTAACAGCCCTGTAAATGCAAAATGCGGCTTCTGTTGTCAATCACTGCCAGTTTTAATCATTATTTAGTAGGGATGCACCGATACCACTTTTTTCAGTACTCGCCCGATACCGAAACTTTTATTTTTGGTACTTGCCGATACCGAGTACCGATACCAATATTTTTATTGCATTTGTAAATTTTTTAAATATTGGGTACAGAAACCAAAAGAGTATGTATATTGTTTTAACGAGTACGAGTACATGAGCTCAGTATCGGGCCCGATACCGATAACAGTATCGGTGCATCCCTATTATTTAGTGAAGTGAAGTGTGGCCAAGTATGGTGACCCATACTCGGAATTTGTGCTCTGCATTTAACCCATCCAAGTGCACACACACAGTAGTGAACACACACTCAGAGCAGTGGGCAGCCATATTGCTGCGGTGCCTGGGGAGCAGTTGGGGGTTCGGTGCCTTGCTCAAGGGTCTCACCTCAGTCATGGTATTGAGGGTGGAAGAGAGCGCTGGTTATTCACTCCCCCTCACCAACAACTCCTGCCGGACCTGACACTCGAACCCGCAACCTTCGGGTTACAATTCCAACTCTCTAACCATTAGGCCACGACTATTTAAAAAAATAACGAATCAAATCAACATGATAAAACTGACAGCCTTGAGACAAATCAGACAGATTCATAAACAATTAATTAATTGATTTCATCACATTTCACAAACTTCGCTCAATTTAAAGGGATAGTTCATCCAAAAATTTAAATTCTGTCATCGTTAACTCACCCTTCAAGTTGTTCCAAACCTATATGATTTTTTTCTTCTGTTGAACACAAAAGAAGATATGCTGAAAACCAAACAGTCACTTCCATTCATTTTGGGTGATCTATCCCTTTAATTTAGCACTGATTTGCATGAGTAAGCAGAAATCGATGGTCACAATATTTAAGTAAAGCAAATTTCAGGTTACTGAAAGGTCACATATTGATCACATTTCTAAATGTCCTTCTTGTTTATGTAATTATTCCAGGAAAAACAGAGCACTGTGTATTTCGAGGCATCACCATGTACGATAAAACGGTGTGGTCGCCAAAGCCATGCGTGAATTGCCTGTGTTCCAGTGGTGAGGTGGTCTGCAACCGAATACTGTGTCCAGCCCTGCAGTGTCAACTCAAATTTCAACAAATCGGAGAGTGCTGCCCAATTTGCATTGACCCAGGTTTGGAAAAACAAGTGAAGTAACAACAATGCATGGAATTAGAACTGCCAATACATTTTATATATTAATTGTGATGTTCGATCTCCCCTTGTCTTATAAATGCACAATCGTCACAGTCTCAGTTGTCGATGCCCCTGAGTTTTCCGGTGACCCTCCGGCTCCCAACATTCTCGGAGATCCCTATACCGAAATATCACAAAACCAGAGAGATAAGAATGTAAGACTAAAAAAGGATGAAGAGGAACGGATTCGCAAAAAAGACGCTGAACGCAAGCAGAGGAAGAAGCAGAAGAAAGAGGAAGCTGAGAGACAGAGAAAGTTAAAAGAGGCGAAAGAAGCCAGAGAAAAAGAGGAGGAGTTAAGGAGGCTACGAGAGGAGGAAGAGGAGAGAGCAGCAGCGGAAGAGAGGAGGAGAAGGATGGAAGAACAGCGGAGGGCTGAGGAGGACAGGGCTCGTAGGCTGGAGTTGGAGCAAAGAGAGATGATGAGAGCTCTGGTAGAAGCAGCCGAACGTGCCCAGGAAGGACTCCGTGGAGACGAGGCCACTGAAGACGAGGACGTGGTTTGGTTGAGGGGGGACGTTTTCCAAATGCCACCAGTGCCTCCAACAAGAGCAGCAGATCCTACTCCTCTCTTAGCTCTCCAAGAGCCAACTGAACCGGGTGAGGAGGACCATGAACTGGGCGAAGAGGAACCAGAAGTAGTCGAGGAGGAATCTGAGATGGTTACCACATTGCTGCCTCCAGGTTGTTCGATCTCTGACGTCACTGTCACCTGTGAAAACGCTAAACTGACGGGTATACCACCACTGTCCATCCCTGAGCTCAAATCACTCAGCCTACAGGGTGAGGAAGACCACATCCCCGCGTAACCCCATTACAGGTCGTAAAGAGATACAGGCACTGCAATGGAACTTAGATCACTTTCCTAAGACACATGCAAGAAATTAAGTCTAAATCAGTATATACACCAGTATTTACACAGTCCACGTCCATGTATACAGATCCCAGTGAGGCTGATTTTGATAACCTGTCATGCATTATGAAATTACAGGCAATGAAATCAAAACCATCCCTGCTGGAGCATTCAATGGCATTCCCAACTTAGAGTGGATAGACTTGGGGAAAAATAAGATTGTTTCATCTGGAATAGACCCACAAGCACTTAAAGTAAGTTAAAAATACAAGTTTACCACATACTGCAAATAACTAACACATAAACACCCTTTTAGAAACATTGTGACCACCCAAATGATCTAACTGCAATTCACATTTTGCATGATATTTTTTTTTTTTTAAATGCCACACGTGGCGCAATGCTGAATGGCTGTGGTTCAAAAAATGGAGCAAATACTGTACATGTTCATGCCATTTAGTTGCATCAGACTTTGTGTCAAGAGATCTTAAAGGCCCCCCAAAAAACTTGTTAATAATATCTTGACGTGATCTGCAAGGCTGCTGAACAAGGCTGCTCACTTGCATTATGTTGTTGTAATTTTTAAACGTCTGCTGAATGTAGACAGACAGATAATAAAAAGTGTAAATAAATAAATAAATTGGCCTATTCTGAGTGTACAATTAAACTGACACGTACAAAGGGTTTCATTTATACAGGTTTTTTTCATGCAACACTTGAGCAATTGAGATAATGTACTTTTCCACTGCTGCCCTTCTGTTCAGAAATTCATATGAATTACTTCATGTCTTCCAGCTGAACTTTAGGTGAATTAGAGAAGCAAATGTTTCTTCCATAACGATTTAAAGCCATATCAAAACAGTACCAGCTGCAAACCTAACAGTGCTGAGCTCCAACATTTTGCTCTGTTCATAACCATATGGCTTTTACAGAAGTCACAAATCCTACTCTAATACAAACACTATACCTACTTGTACTCAGGGTGCGAATTACACAGTGACCATCGGGGGGGTCAGAGCACTGGGAGGGGAGGGGGGTATCTTTTATGTTTTAAATAGGGCTGTCAAGTGATTATTTAAAAAAATCTAATTAATTACTTCATGTACCAATTAATCAAATGAATCTCAAATTAATTAGATTAATTAATTAACATGCACATCATGTGCTGATTAAAGATAAAGTTATTATTAAAGATAATAGTTATC
>NW_015547737.1:728416-732716 GCF_001515605.1 Sinocyclocheilus anshuiensis
GGGTGCAAAAAAATCTAAATATTGAGAAAATCATCTTTAAAGTTGTTCAAATGGGGGGTAATTAAAAAGGTTTAATTACATAATGTGCCAATTAATTAATCAAATTAATCTCAAATTAATAAGATTAATGAATTAACATGCACATCATGTGCCGATTAATTAAAGATAAAATTGTTATTAAAGATAATAGTTATTGTGTTAATTTAGAAAAAAACTGAATATACATTACAAAAAAGTAGTTTTTGAAAGAAATATAAGTAGCATTAGAAATAAATATTTTAATTCAACATACAAAAATACAAATAAATAGGCTAGTGAAATATAAAATTATTTTTAAAAAAGAAACAATACTCTAAATATAAAACTAAAAGCGCCAGTAGGTGGAGACAAATCCTTGTCTTAAAAAGTGAATGATTCAGTCATTCATTCAATCGATTCGTTCAAACGGCTGATTCATTCAGAAACGAAGCAAGTGACTGCTTTTATGAATGGCTCACTGAATCATTGATTCAGTCGATTCGTTTAAAAACTTGAATTCTGTGTGTTGATCAGAGACGCACAACAGTTCTCTTTATTTTTGTTGGCGAAATTACTGACAATGTGTCTAAAATGTAATTACTCACACCTTATCTTCATTTTTACTGTAGGTAAAAACTTTTGTAACCTATTTTTGTCTTTCTAAATGCCAATGATGATTCTGAAAGAAAACACGCTGTGTTTGTTATAGTAACACGTGCAACTTTCATGCGCATCTGACAACTTAATGCTGTTATATAAAAATTATTTTTAAAAAGAAACAATACTCTAAATATAAAACTTAAAGCGCCAGTAGGTGGTGACAAATCCCTGTCTTAATAAGTGAATGATTCAGTCATTCATTCAATCGATTCGTTCAAACGGCTGATTCATTCAGAAACGAAGCAAGTGACTGCTTTTATGAATGGCTCACTGAATCATTGATTCAGTCGATTCGTTTAAAAACTTGAATTCTGTGTGTTGATCAGAGACGCACAACAGTTCTCTTTATTTTTGTTGGCGAAATTACTGACAATGTGTCTAAAATGTAATTACTCACACCTTATCTTCATTTTTACTGTAGGTAAAAAACTTTTATGTAACCTATTTTTGTCTTTCTAAACGCCAATGATGATTCTGAAAGAAAACACGCAGTGTTTGTTATAGTAACACGTGCATCTTTCATGCGCATCTGACTACCACACGCTTGTATTTTAGCGTTGCTGTTAATGTTGTGGTTATTTTAGCAAATAGTTTTCTCCGTAAATTCAGTTCAACAGCATTAAGTTGAAGAGGGTACACTTTATCTCTCGACTTTATCTTCTTGCTCTGTCCAAACAATAAATGCACGTTAGGGGTGCTCCGATTGATCGGGCACCGATCACTATCGGCCGATAATCGCTTTGGGATGATCGATTGGCGGTCTCTAAAAAAGCCGATCTCAAGCTGATAACGCGCCTGCCGTGAGAGGTTTGGCACGACATGCAGCGGCACCGTCTCAGTCTCTGTCCGGCACGGGTGAAATAATTATGATGCTGAAGGTGAGATACTCACCTTCATATTTCGTCATTAAATAACTTATAAAGTAATTTGAAAACATTGTGTGACATGTAATTTCACAAACAGCGTGAGTGAATCACCGTGCTCTCTCTTTCTCTCTCAAAATGTGCAAATGGCTTCAAATCACCACACATCGCGTCTGTCTATAAGCGAGCTGCACGCTGCACAATTGACACAGGAATTGTCACTTGCACAATTGAGGCAGTGTTGCATCGTCACTAAAGTTTATAAATTGCATTACTTTTTAATTCTTGCCAGTGTTTAACCATTCAGCGCTCGCACGCTCTCCTGGAGACCGTGCGCTCATGCACACTCGCAGCGCACATACATAACGCCAGGTTCACATTACTCCATTTGCAGTGCGTATGCGGTGCATATTTTTTCCGCGCTCAGGTTAACGGATTAAAGCTTTCACACTGCACACGGTTGCGGTCCGGCAGTGTGTTCCAGGAGCGGTGCGTCTGCAGCAGTGCAGAGATCGTTTCCGCTGCATGCGCTGAATTAAAGTAACAGCGCATAGTTTGCGGTAAATATGAACATGGATTGACACGAAAATGTAGTAGCTTTTTGGCTAGGTTTAAAGGAAAAGAGCACTTTTAGATAATCAAGGCAATAATAGAGAATGGGAATCTACGTCACGCCGCGTTGGATTCTGCCATGTTTTAGGTCACGCTCAGGAGCGCAGTGTAAACACATGCAAATCACCACAGAAAAAGCCGACCGCTTACTATTAATATTTTTTGAAAACCATCTTACATATTCTTAGAATAAAACGGACTAATATGTAAATCTCTTTAAATAAAAATAAAAATCACTCTGTGGTTTGTCTGAGAGGCTGCAAATATTCATTATTCAGTCTCCTTCACCACAGTGGTACTGATATAGGCTAACTGCTAAAACACTTTTTTTGGCTATTTTTTTAAAGGGGAGAATACATAGCTAGATCTCAAACAGTGGATAATTTATCATTGTTATATACTGTCATATTGCCCAGTAAAACTGCTAAAGAATTAAGCCATTATAGAGGTAACAGAACTTACTAGAAGCTGCTTTGAAACGATGTGTATTGTGGATGCTATGCAAATAAATACCTTGACTTGAATGAACCAAGTTGAAGATTCTTACTATTAGAGATGCCGAACAACGATGAAAGCGATCAAATAAATGAATGAATGAAACTTAACCAGTGCAAACAAGTGGCTGGGTATCAACGAGCTGCCGCAAGATAACATTTCCATATTTGATTTTCTTCTATTTGTGGTGTGAGGGCTTATGTTTAATGCAAACCACTGTATATATAAATCTACAGAGATCAATTATTAAGACACATCTTATTTGAGTTGTTTACCATACCGAGTTTCAGTTTAACTTTCATCCGAGTTCCGTAGTGAATGTAGACATTTTATATTATTTTATGTTTATATGATTCAACTTAAAAGTCCCCATGAAATCAAAATTAAAGTTTTTTGGGTTAGTATCAATATGTTAGTCTTAAGGTTATCTATAAGGCAGTTTGGAGCTAAACTCCGCAGGACACCGGCCCGCCAGGACCAAGTTTGGACAGCCCTGATATAGGGGGACAGGGAACGATTCAAACAGTGTAAATATGCTTTCCATTGAGGAAAAAAAGAAGTCTGGTTTCGCGCTGTGTCACGCTGACAACCGCACCGCACACACACTCTGCTCCGGTCCAGAGACACGATAGCACGGAGCGGATCACATGCGCGAGTCGGCGCAGACCTGTTTCAGTTAAAATGACATCAACACAGAGTAACGCTGCGTGTTTCTAAGCATTTCAGGGGACCTTTAAGATCGCGTTGGAATGATTAACGCTTACTGTATCAACATAGCATTAATCAAAAGCAGAGGTATTTAATGCAGACATTGATAAGGGCTATGGCATAGCCCTCATCAATGTCTGCAGGAATTAGGCTACCTCTGCATTTTCAGCTTTCTAACGCTGAAAAAAGCACGTTTTTCACACCGGCCGTGCAAAAGGCTATGGCAAATGATGTAAAGCGAGCCTTAACCACTCCAACGCGATCTTAAGTAGAATAATATAAACATTAAATAATATCAAACGTCTACATTCACTATATTATCCAGTCTCCGCTGTAGCTCCCGTGACCTAAAGTATTGATGGCACTCGTGGAGGTAGGAAAACAAAGTTCTTTATGAACTGCAGGATTGTTTGTAATAAAGATTTAAATGCAAAAGAAAAGGCAGTAAAGCTGACTATTTTTGTCAATGGCAAGTTTGTGATAACGTAAGAAAAGTAGTTGAAATGTTTTGCCACTTGCTTGAGCAAATATATAAATCTAGTAAATACAAATGCAAATGCAAGTAAATGCAAAAGTAAAAAGCATTGAATAATGTGTTGCTTATATTTATTGTTTAAACTTGTCTGTGAAAGATTGTATTACTGTCAGTGACCTAAGAGGGTAATTCCCCCCACTTTCAAAAATGAAATAAAAAATAAATGAATAAATGTGACCCTGGACCACAAAACCAGTCATAAGGGCCAATTTTTCTAATTTGACATTTCTACATCATCTGAAAGCTGAATAAATAAGCTTTCCATTGATATGTGGTAGGATAGGACAATATTTGGCCGAGATACAACTATTTGAAAATCTGGAATCTGAGGGTGCCAAATCAAAATATTGAGAAAATCGCCTTTAAAGTTGTCCAAATGAAGTTCTTAGCAATGCATATTACTAATCAA